>NC_046167.1:56661770-56664270 GCF_011064425.1 Rattus rattus | reverse complement strand
TCTAGACACAACAGCAATGCCTTGAGTCGAATGCCACCTTGAGCCACTGTCCTTGTCTGTTTTCCCTCACTAGGAGACAGGAATAATGGTCCCTCCCTTCCTCATCCTCGATGACCAAACAAGGTCAGAGCAACCCGGAGGAACAGACAGGCGTAACTGTGACTTTATCTTCTCTGTTCTTTTGCCACTTGTGGCTCTTTTCTGCGACATCACTTGCATCTGTCTCCTCCGGTAAGGCAGGTTGTATGGGGGACTTACGCTTGGCTCAACCAGACAAGGTCAGGTGCTTCCTCTGGATTTAAAGAAAGAACAGTTTCATTTTCATGCAGTTATGTAGCACTTTCCTCCTCTATTAAAACCTTCAATCTTGGAAGGATTGGATGTTTACGGGGAGGTGAAATACTACAGGGATCTCTTTAGGACCGGAAGTAAACAACTCAAAATAGCTTCAGGAAGTCCCTGAAACTGGTAGAGTCACCAGGCTCCTCCCTCCTCAATAGTAAGTAAGCAGTAAGGACTGCTGAGAGTCACTCTCCGACAAGTCAAGCTGCAAAGAGCCACCAAGCAGCCTGGGAGAAGCAGAGACCAGCTGAACTGCCTGGAGGAGTCTCAGGTCAAATGAATCATCTGGAAGTGCGACTCTCCAGCCTTCTGAGCTGCCTGTAAGCTGTGCAGCGTGCTCTAGATCTCCAGCTTTTGTGAGATGTGACCTATGCTGGGGGTGGGCTTTCGTGTCAAAGCTATCGTTGAGTCACTTCCACTCCAGTATGTAAACCCTTAACTGTATTTCTATAAATAGCCCCAATAAAACTCATTGGTTCCCTAAGTTGGACTTCGATGGTCTCCACACTTTGGCCCAGTGTCTGATCTCCATCTAGGGTGAGTAGACGTTTGTGTCTCCCCAGAAAAAGTCCACCACACAACAGTATCTCACGTACTTGTCCAGTGGGCCCACATTTGCAGAGCAGAGAGTCTTCATGTGGGAGGTCAGCCCAATGAAGGGAGCCAGAGGTGTAAACTACGTTGAAAGTTCACAGGTAGACAGCCAGACACATACAAGCTTCCTGGGATAATCAGAGCATTAGGCTTAAATTCCGGGAGCCCTGTGTCTGTGACTCAGTCATGTAAAACAAAAATACCAGGACAGAAAAAAAGAACAGAGATGCCTCCCCGAGCTGGGGCTGTTACGGGACTTGGGGGATTACCACCTCCACCCAAGTTAGGTCTGGCCACTCATTCTCAAGAAGTCTAAGCCAATTAAAAGAGCCAAATTAGTCATGGAAAGCAGAAGAAAGACATTATCCAGTATGGCCACACTGGGAAGAGGGAAGAAGAAATGCAGTGAGCATCCCTAAGTCTGTCTTCAGGGGCCTGAAGTGAGGTCAAAGCATAGAGGGCCAAAGAGGTGCTGGCCAAGATGTGATCCTGCCCACCACTGACCTGTCCCTGGGCTTCAGTCTCATCCTGGAAGGTGGTTTCACAAGTTGTTAGAACTGTGTGGAATCTCTTTCTCAGACCATCTTCCCCTTTACTTTGCCCATCACGAGAATCCTTGGGTAATTCCCACATCTTTAGGGCCTATTGTTTTAGCATTCTGATGTTGAGATTGAGAGACTGGACTGGGATATCTTCTTAAGATATCTTCATTCCTACCCAGGCCAATTACAGGGCCACCACAGCACCTGCACACAATGGGCTGTGGGACTCTTGGTCTACGTACCTGAGGTACTCTGGGTAGCTGGTATTTACCTATTGCAAATTGTATCCCCCAGGGTTCATTACCTCCGAATTCTGGCTGGTTTAGCCTAGAGCCTGTGAGGATGGATGAACAGAGAAGCTAAGGCAAAAGGGAAGCCAGGTGTCTCTTTCCCCTGATCTTCCTTGCCCCTCTGTGGTTGAATAGACCGCTTTGAATCTGGGAACAAATGAAGTTCCCTTTCCCAGCCTAAAGGCAGGCATCAGAAACTCTACATCTATTGGGCTATCTCCCACTCCCACAGGGTCTTTGTTTCTTCTAACATGTTGGTCACTGTCCCTGTGATTCATCCCTTTGCTGAACAAGGCTGGGCCTGTCTTTTTAACCTGTCTGTGGGTACACGTGAGGAAGCTGGAGCTCACAGGAGCCCTGGAGCATGCGTGAGCAGTGAGTAGGTTTTGTTTTAGGGTTGGAATTTTACAGATACTTGTGCCTCTGCCTCCTTGTTCGGCAGGAGCTCTTGGTGCTAGAAGACCATCTTGGGCCACCTTTTATTGGAAAGGAGGAACCTTAAATCAATTGCGGAAACCATAAAATCGGTCCAAATTAGCTGAACAAGAAAAGCACTTCTTTTGACTTAAAAAAAAAAAAAAGTGAGGGGAAAAAAAAACCCAAATGGTAAAACCCAAGGGTGAAGATTTGCCTCTCATTCACTGCTTGGGATCCTCATGAGAGACACAGGGGGTCTATCTCAAACATCTCATTATGACTCCTTACGAGTCATCGAGGAGGCTGGCACTGTGA
>NC_046167.1:56544270-56654270 GCF_011064425.1 Rattus rattus | reverse complement strand
TGAACCCAGGGCCTTGCGCTTGCTAGGCAAGTGCTCTACCACTGAGCTAAATCCCCAACCCCTACTTCTTTTAAAATTTATCTTAGATTTCACCCCAGTTACCCTATGCCTCTTTGGGCTCTGTGAAGACCCAGGATCTCCATTTTCCGGTTTCACATCCAGGGCTGTGAAGGCTTTGAGGTCCCGCCTCACACACCTGGCTCTGGTGTTTTCTCCTTTCCTCTGGAGCTGGAGGATCCATCTTCCTGTGCTCTCTCTGGCTTAGAGAAGATTCCGGTGACAGGTGGAACAGTGAGGTGACAGAGCACGGCAGACCAACTGTGACTACCCAAGGGACCCCTTGAATTGGCCCTGCTGAGTTTCCTCATAGAAGGAGGGTCCGGGAAGGATCGTGAGTCTCTGACCTCAGAGTTCAGCCGCTCTCCCCCTCTCCCACTCCCTTCCAGCTGCTTGTAATCTGCACTAAGTACACATGGCCTTTGGATGTAGAGAGAAGAGATAAAGATGTGACTCCATCCATACAATGGGGAAACTGTCACTCATGCTTAGGGAGACTGTCCAGTGACTGTGGGGTACTTCAGAGAGGTGGTATATGAAACCTCTCAGTCATGCTCCTGTGAGCCCAATGTTACCAAGCCAGACTCCTGTAGAATTGTTACTTTGCCTGTGGTTGGTGCCCTATCTGCAGTGAGCAGAAGTTGGGTCACCTCTCCCCAGGAAAAGTTAATGCAACGACTGGACACAGGATGAAGGGTGGGGAATGCGAGCGCTCCCATCTCGGGTGTCCTGGATCGCGGATACCTGACCCGCTGATACCCGCTCCCGTGGAACGTACCGGTACAGCACACGTGCTGTGTGTCTGTCAGCCGCTTCTAGATGACAAGGGAAGGCATCTCCACTTGCTCAATTCAGATGCACATTGCCTCTGAGAAACCATGAGCCATGCTGTGATGAGGGTGCAGAAGGCTAGACACACTCAGGCACAGAGAGGGAGTCCTAGGATTCCAGCGCTGACACCCAGGCCCACTGGGGATGAAAGGGCCGGAGGAGCACCTTTCATTTCAGTCCTTCTGGTTTCAGCCGGTCTTCTCTGGCCTGGTGAACAAGTTCCCACTTATCTCCAGAGGACAATTACCCCCAGAATCAGGGAACACGGTTCTGCCAGTAAGTCACGATCAGTCTTGAGAGCTTTCAGCAACCCTTTCTCCCTTTCTCCCCTCCTTCCTTCTATCCTTGCTCATCTAAGCACCCCAGATACAAAATAAAATTAGAAGCCCCTAACGTCCTTGATGCTCTCTGAAGCCTACCTGTTAGTAGGGGGACATGGACATTAAAGAAGAGGATGGCTTAAAGAGAAACCATGTTAATGAAGAGGGGAGTGTGGGAAAAACTGGGAGAGCTGATGTCTCAGCTGGGGCCATGGTCTCTTAAAGGCGGGGGTGGGGGAGTGGGGGGGCTATGGGAGGGCGGAGTCGGGGGAGCATCCAGACAAGGAGGAGGCAGGCGTCCGGTCTGGAGGCTGGAGTAGTGTCACGTGGGTGGAAAGAGGACCCGGAAGAGGATGGGCAAGGAAGACTTCCAACAGACCAGACCCTGGCTGGGGAGCTCTGATCTTTGCTCTGAGGGGCACAGGAAAGGTTTCAGAGTCTGGTGCGGGGAAGGAGGAGCAGGAGGAAGTACGAGGGCCCTGCTGTCTGGAGCAGCAGAGCCTAATCTTTGCAGAGCCATCTGGCTGTGGTCTGCTCTGTACCAGACAGACAAACTTGAGGTCGGGGACATCAGCCAGGGTTCCCAGCGGCAGGTGCCTGAGAGGGACTTAGAGGAGAACTGGAACTGGCTGTGGCTAAAAGGCCCAGGCCAGCCTGTCTACAAAATGGAGTGTCAGATGATGGCAACACATACCCACAGGCCAGTGCGCAAGGACATCGGTAGTGTCACTCTCAGTCTGAGGCATCAAGTCTGAGAACTTGGGAGATCGTGCTGAAAGTTTTAAGATCCAAAGCCACAGAACCTGGAATCGGCCGTAAGAGGCAACAGATTCGGACTCTGTCTGGCTGTAAGGGAGGGGCCAGCTCTCCTCTGTTCCGGGGAAGCCAGCCCCGGCAGAGTGAGGGTATGTGCCCACAGTTCACCCACGTGTGCACTCTGTCCTCTGGCAACAGCCTTGCTCTGAATGCTCCTTAATCCACCGAAGCGAACACCTCAAGTGAGCCCCCCAGCAGACAGTGGGTCACACTGACCCCGATTCTAAGGGCACGGTGTGTCTAGCTGGCAGAAGGCCGTGGGGTGTGTTCTACCTTCTGAATGAGAAAATGCTGCAGCCAGCAGCCAGTTCTGGCCCTTAGGTGTCTCAAGTCTTCCGGTTGCTGAGAGGACCTTCAGCAGCATAGATGAGAGCCAGGTCCCCTGTGTGTCTTAGCTGCCTGTTTGGTGTCACTGTGGATACAACATGCCTCCAAACTGGCGTTCCCTTTGACCACGGGGCAAGCTCTGTCCTCAGAGGGAGGGCCGCAGGGTGCTTCATAAAACATCATTTGGATCTGCCCTGTGCTGAGCCTGGAGGGGTACAGTGAAGAGTTTCTGGGTGGGCTGTGAGGAAGTGGGGGGTGGACAGTTTGTTTCTGGGTGGACTAAGAGTGACAACTGTTGTCGAGGGACGGAGTCCAAGCCCAGAGGTTCAAGGAAAGAAAAGGTAAATGCGGTACTTGAAGACCTCGTGTCAAGGCCGGAAGATGACCTTGGTGGGTTGCTGGTGTTTATGAGGCCAAACGCACTGAGATGAGAGGCAGGAAGGGGTGGTTGTACAGAGCCCAAAGGTGACCAGAGACACGGTGTTAGACACAGGCTGCCAGGCATCAGAGGGAGGGAACAGTCCTCTTTTGATCCCACAAGTCAAGTTGGGGAGACTGAAGAAGCAGCCCAACAGTGCTGGGGAGAGGGGTGTCTCTGAGCACAGCTGATCTGAATCCTGGGTCTGTCAGTCTCTGGGTGCGTGAGAGCTACACTGAATGACAGGTGGATTTGACGTCAGCCGCCTGGTGGAGCGCATGCCCACCTCAGACGCTGCTCCTCTCTCTTCTCGGAGGGTGCAGTGGAGGGAGGAAGGAGGCTGAAGAAATACCTGGATCGTTTTCCCTGCTCATTTACAGAGCTCCGTCCCACGCCGAGACACCATACATTGGTGCTGTTTACCCTTGTGGCGGAATCCGCCACAGGCATCCTGAGACACACACTTTCACCTTCTCCTTAGTAGCAATAACCTATATTTTTAGCGTGCCTTTCTGGAACAAGGGCTTGTTTTCCCAGACTCTCGGAACTAGGTGTGTCCACAGGGTAAAACCGTGGCCAGTGGACTAAAATTGGAAGCATGGTGCCCAACTTCTGGGAAGAAAGATTAAAGAAAAGGGATCCTTCTTCCTTCATGCTGCAGGATGGACTATGAGTGTGGTGGCTGGAGCTCGGGAACCAGTGTGCACTGCAGAGCTCTGTGTTAATGGGGTGTGGTCGTTTAAAGAAGGATGGCCCCCATAGCTCATACATTTGAATGACACTAATTGGAAAGAATTAGGAAGTGTGGCCTTTTTGGAGGAAGTGTGTCACTGAGGATGGGCTTTGAAGTTTCAAAAACCCACACCAGGCCTGTTCTCTCTCTCTCTCTCTCTCTCTCTCTCTCTCTCTCTCTCTCTCTCTCTCTCTCTCTGCCACTTCTTCAGTGCCACATGTACCACCGTGATCCCCAGCGAATGATAATGAACAACACCTCTGAATCTGTGAGCAATCCCTTGGTTAAATGCTTTCTCATAAAAGTTATCTTGGTCATGGTGTCTCTTCACAGCAAGAGAACAGAGACTAAGACATGGGGTTCAAGCACTGTGAAAATCATGAAATGTTATGATTTTTCATTTATGTGAGATACAGATGTGTACTTTTGGTAAACTATATTAATTTTGGCTTTTGAAATAAATAGATGAGCCTTTTTCTAACTAATACCTAATGGAAAACAAACACACCTCCCTCTGACTTCTACATACATGTGTACCCTCATATATAACATGCACAGACACAGAAATATAAATAAATGTTTTTAAAAAAAATCAATATTTTTTTAAAGAATAAAAATAAAGAGAGATGGTATATTAGTCAGGGTTTCTATTCCTGCACAAACATCACATCCAAGAAGCACGTTGGGGAAGAAAGGGTTTATTCAGCTTACACTTCCACATTGCTGTTCATCACCAAAGGAAATCAGGACTGGAACTCAAGCAGGTCATGAAGCAGGAGCTGATGCAGAGGCCATGGAGGGATGCTGCTTACTGTCTTGCTTCCCCTGGCTTGCTCAGCTTGCTGTCTCATAGAACCTAAGACCTCCAGCCCAGGGACGGCACCACCCACCATGGGCTGGGTCCTCCCCCCTTGATCACTAATTGAGAAAATGTCTTACAGCTGGATCTCATGGAGGCATTTTCTCAAGGGAGGCTCCTTTCTCTGTGATAACTCCATCTTGTGTCAAGACATAAAAAAACCAGCCAGTACAGATGGCTTGGCAGTTAAGAGTATATACTGCTCTTGTCAAGGATCAGTGCCCAGCACCCAGGTGGGTCATAACTGCCTGTCACTCCTTCTCCAGGGGATCTGATGCCCTCTTCTGGCCTCATTGGGCTCGGGTGCTCACTGCACAAATCCTGACTCAGACACACACATTATTAAAGATAAAAAGCCTTTAAAACTAATTACTAAGAAGGACAGCATTGAAATAAAGGGTTAGACTTGAGTCGGGTTGCCTAACTTTGATGTTGGCCCCACCACTTGCTGGCTGTGCATCTTTGGACAACTTTCCTAACCTCTCTCTGTCAGTTCTGCCAGGAACCATAGGTACTGGGAGCAATGACATGGCTTTGACTGTTTTTTTTTTTTTTTTTTTTTATGCCCACATCCCCAAGAATTGCTTAGTTAGGGTTACTATTGCTGTGATAAAAACTCCATGACCATAAGCAACTTGGGGAGGAGAGAGTTTATTTGGCTTACGTATCTTAAATTATAGTCCATTGAGGAAAACAGCAGCAGGAATACAAATCAAGCAGGAACCTATTGGTAGGAGCTGATGCAGAGGCCATGGAAGGGTGCTGCTTACTGGCTTGCTCCTCATGGCTTACTTTGTCTGCTTTCTAATAGAAACCAGAACCACTAGCCCAGGGTGGTACCACCCCAAATGGGCTGGTCCCTCCCACATCAATCAATCACTAATTAAGAAAAATAGGTTGAGCTGTGTTCGATACGGAGTGAACATGTGATACAGGCCAGCTGTTATCACTGCTTGAATCTGCTGCCTGTTACTGTAACAAAATGCCTGAGACAGCATCTTAGAAAGAGACATGGGATGCATGATTGGCTTGAACAAGGAAAAGGCTTGTTTTGCTTCACAGGGTTCAGGGATTTCAACTTACAGCTGTTTGGCTCTGTTGCCATGTGCCTGTCGACCCATTTTTATGGTAGTGGGAGAACAAAGAAAGGGGGAAGGAATGAGGCTGGGGACAGCCTCAGTAGTGGGGCCTGGCATGCTCAAGGGCCTGGTTTCAACACCCAAGTCCTCCAGCAAATGCTCTTGGTTCTTGCTCTGTAGATAATTTCACCAGGCATGGTGGTATGTCTTTGCAATCCCAGCATGCGGGACGCTGAGACATGTTCTGGTTCCTTGTCACTGCTGTTATAGGATACCGTGACTAAAAGGAACTTAGGTGACAAAGGGGTTTATTTCGGTTTTCAAGTCCAGATTAAATTCCATCACTGTGGGGAAATCAAGACAGGAACTCCAGACAGTTAGTCAAAGCACGTCTACAGTCAAGACAGAAAAATGAGTTCATGCGTGTTCATTTGTGACTTGCTTGTGCTTAAGCTTGATTTCTCCATTCTTACATAGTTGAGGATTCTCTGCCTAGGGAATAATGCCACCCATAGTGGGCTGGGTCTTCCTAAATCAATCGATTTAATTACGATAATCCCTCCTAGGCATGCCCATAAACCAACCTAATGTAGACACTGAGCTGTAGACACCCCCCATTGAGACTCCTTGGCCAAGTTACTCTAGGTTGTATCAAGTTGGCAGTTAAAGGTAGCAGCCAAAAGAGGGGAGAACTGTGAGTTCCAGGCTGGTCTGGATTTCATTGTATGACTCTGTCTCAACAAAACAGAAAACTAATTGGAATAGGGGGAGAGCATAGCCCTCTTCAAGAACACGCTACCCAAGACCCCACTTCCTATCTTTAACCCCTCCTCCAAGAGGCCCCATCACTTTCCAGTAGCACCATAGGCTGGGAACCGAGCCTTCAACACAAGACCTCTGGGGACATTTAAGATCCAAATGATGACAGGAGATATATTTCCCCCCAGGTGGAGGCTAGAAGTCCAGGATTGGAGCTTGTGCTCTGCAGAGGCCCTCAGGATAGTGACATCTCAGCGGGAGCCCTCACAGGAAGCCGGAGAGTTTCAGGGCATGCTCTTTTATACTGTCATTCTTGTGAGAACTAACTAACCAGTGTCCCTCAGGAATACCGTCCATCCTTCCTGAGAGCATCCGAATCTAATCACTGAATGACTTCTTAAAGGTCCCACTCCACTAATGAAGATAATCCACATGGGTAGGTACACTCAGGACCAAGCTTGTGGACCCACTCATGCTATGCAAAAGCTATGGAGACACTGTGTGTGCCTCACTGTACCCACATGGCCTCAGCACACACACTGGAAGACGGTGCTCTGCTGTCGCCCCTTATTTTGTTGCTCTTTGGTGAATGCTATTAACATATCAGGAGACAAAAAGAAACATATGAGCAGTGTGTGCAGATGTGCAAGGCTTTTCCTTAAGATGTGGGGTGGCACTGTGTGGAGGAGGGCCCATCGCCGGGATTTACCACATATCCTGAAACAGACACTGCCACTCATCAGCCCTTAGGATGTACAGAGGACACACTGCTGATCACTAAGCTCAGAGAAAGCACACCTCACCCCTGCCCGGAATGTCTGAGTCCCTTCATAAACCTCAGCCAGCTGTGGTAGGGATGCCAGGAGTTTAGGACAAAATGTGGGCTGTGTAGTGACAGTCTATCTCAAAGCCCACCAACCATGCCAACTAGCAAAATAAAACCTTAAACTTTGATTTGATTTGTTAATAAGACTCCAGAAGCAAAAAGGGAGGGGCCGTATCCAAGGCTGCTGCTGCTGGTGGTGATGGTTGAACACACACGGGCAGGTGTGTTTCCTCATCAATGTGGACACGCCTTTTCGTATGCCTGGTTCTTGGAGCTGTGGGTGTCACAGGGTGAGTAAGAGTGTTGCAGGGAATGAAAGGTGGAGTGCTCTTCTGGGAACTCATCCCTCGGGGGGTGTGTAAGCAGTGGTGGTAGGGATGCATATCCAGTTGCTCATGGTAGCATCATTTGTAGACAGATGATGTAGCTGCATGGACCCATTCTAAGGGTCCATATTAGGAAACTGGAGGAGCTGTGGATCTCCTGTGGTAGAAAGGGGGCAAGACTACTTTCTGTGCACCCAGAGCCGTTCAGAAGGTGTACTGTTAGGCCAAAAGTCAAAAGTGTGTGTGTGTGTGTGTGTGTGTGTGTGTGTGTGTGTGTAAAAGGGGAAAGATACAACGCACATCCATCTTTACCTGAATATTAGTGACTTTTCTTGTTACTGGAACAAAATACTGGACAAAACAGCTTGAAGGAGGAAGGCTTTTTTTTTTTTTTTTGTATCATGGTTTCAGAAGGATGTAGGTCCATCAGAGCAGGAAAGGCACAGCAGGACAGCTCCATTGTTGTGGGGACGGCCATCATTTCTCCATGTTACAGACCAGGAAGCAGAGAGACCATGCTGGAATAACGTTCAAAGGCCCATCCTTGGCGACCAACTTCCTCCAGCCAGGCCCCACTACCTAAGGGCTCCACAGCCTTTAAAACAGCCAGGCAAAGTGGGGACCAAATGTTCAGAGCGTGAACCTGAGGGGACACTGTAAACAGGAAAAAAACCCTATACTTTCAGGAAGGCGAGAAAGATTATCACGGAAGGAAGAAAAGCCATCCTTCGTCAGCAGGAAGTAGACTACAGAGCAGGAAGGAAGTGGAGGGGATCAGCAAAGGCACACAAGGCTCTATCAGTCCACATCACCTGGGGCAGGTTAGGTATAAAATGTCCCTCAAAGACCTAGATAAATATTTGGTCCCTGGATTATAGCACTGTTGGAGCCTAAAGACATTAAGAGGTGGGGTCTAGCGGGAGGAAGTTAGTTCACTGGGGGAGTGCCCTTCAGTGGTTTGTTAGGACCCTGCCTACCCCCTATTTCCTGGACACCCTGAAGTGAACAAGTGTTCTTTGCCATACAGTTGCAGGATGTACCACATTGCCACAGACCCAAAGACTGAGAGCTGAAGCCATGAACCAAAATAAGCCTTTCCTCTTTATACATTGACTAGCACAGGTATTTTATCACAGTGCCTGTGGATACACCTGCCTGTGTTAGCATCAGGACGGCTTCCTCAGCTGCTTGTCTACCTTGGTTTTTTGAGACCTAGGGATTTCCATTCACTGGACCTAGGGATTGACATTTCTGTTACACTGGCTGCTGACAGCAGCCCCTGGATCTACCCATCTCTGCCCCTTAGTACTGGGATCGTGCCACTATGCCTTGTTCTATGTGAGGGCTGGAGATGTGAACCCAGATCTTCACACTTGCACGGCGGGCTCTTTACCCACTAAGCCATCTCTCCAGTCTGGTTGTGAGGTTTTGAGGCGGGGTATCATTCTGCAACCCCAGGTTGGTTTCGAACTCCCCCAGCCTCTTGAGTGCAGGAATTATACGCGTGCACCACTCGTGGCTCATCCTGGTGTTTTCACTGCTGAGTATCTACTGGAAAACAAATTTCTTGAAAGGAGGGACCTGGCACTGACCCAGATTTCTTGAAAGGAGAGAACCTGTGACTTCGGCATGGGCTGTGTCCGGACCATCTGCGACTGCTCCACGAGCATCCATGGAGTCTTCTCCAGACGGCGTTGACCCTGTGCCTTCTCTGACCTCCGTCTGTTCCACGGCGGCTACTGCACACCCCCACCTTCTCCACTCTTTTGTCTCAGGGCTCCTTCCATTTCTCTTTAAGAAAATGAAGCCGGGGCAGGAGAGACGGCTCATCAGCTCAGAGCACTGGCTGTTCTTGGCAGGCACGTTTTGTCTCTACTCTGAACATGCCTGTTCTTATGCCTGTCGGTTCAGTTCCCAGCACCCACCTGGCGGCCCACAACTGTCTATAACTCCATTTTCAGGGACTCTGAGGCACTCTGGGTTTTGTGGGCACCGGGTGTGCATGTGGTGTACACACTTAACCGCAGACAGAGCCCTCACAGTGTATACGAGAATAAATAAATCTTTAAACAGAACAGAGAGAAAGCCGTCACCGGCCAGGGACGTGGGTCAGAGACAGAGCATCTGCGGACTGTGTACCACCCTCGTTCCACTCCACCTTCAGTGTTGCTGAAGTAAATATAAGAAGTAAATAAATAAATAGTCTGGCACACAAACTACCCACTAAAGTGAAAGCATGTAGCACGGGATAAAATTATGAATCATCAGTAGAAATCTGTGTTCACATGCACACCGGACCGGGAACGAGCTCGTGCTCACCCACCCACACAACAGACTCTGCGAGCGCACAAAGAAACGCTTTCCTCCTGCCTACTAAAAGGGGCGTGGGGGAGCTTTGACTGCTTGCTCTAGAAGAGCGATGTTCAAGAATATCGTTAGCTTGCATGTTTCCTAAAGACGGTAAAAAAAAAAAAAAAAAAAAAAAAACCCTCCTCATCATGTGTAACTGGACACCTGTAATCTTTTTATATCATAACTTTAAACAATCTTAAGAATGGACATCTTGTCACATGATAAAATGTTGACACTTTAGAGTAAAAAAATGCTGTGCTGTTTTAAAATATGGGCCAAAGGGCGTTCAAAGGATGTACTGGCTTGAAAGCCATCACGCTTTAAATGACAGGGGCAAATCATGTTGACATTCAGAAGTGTCTCATGTCTCCCTTTCTCTTCTTGGATTCCCATTCCCATTCATTTCTCAACGGTCTCCATCCTGATGGAATATATGTGTCCACTCTTGACAGCCTCATGAGTCTTTTAGTCATTTTTATTGAGCTGTGTATGTAAAGGGCAATGTTATATTTACTTCCCTCGCTGTGGCAAGTTATTAAATATTTTTAAAGTATTCTTGGGTTGAAGGAGCACTGAAGTAGATGGCCTAAGAGTTATCAAAATTAGAGAATCCAGGTCAGCTCTGGAGGTGAGTACCTATTATTCAGCATGGAGGAAGCTGACGCTGGAAGGGCCTGAGTTCGAAGCCAGCCTGTGCTACATAAAGACATCTTGTCTCAGACAAAACAAAGAGGAAAGAAAAAGCAAACCAGGATAAGATTGATGAAGTGAATTTTGTGTAAACATTTTCTAAGTATTTCAGGGGACAGAAGGAGCCACATATTGAAACAGCGATTCAACAGACAGAAAATTAGCAAGCCTTTAAAAACAATAGAAATTTTAAAAATATTGAAGACTAGATGAAAAGGATTGAATGACTCTAATTGGAGTCATATCTTAACAGTAACATTTGTTTAATAAGGTGCTGAATCTCAAATAAATCCCTGAAATTATAACCGTGGGGCGTTAGCTAATGTTCTTAGAAAACGTCAGAAGCCGTGGAAACTGCTCTGGTCACAGCGAAGCTCCCAGGCAGGCAGACACTGTAAGGCTTGAGCTACTGAAGACTCTCTCACAGAGGGGTGCATGGTAAGCACTGATGGAGGGATGTATGCTGGAGAGACCCCTCAGTGGACCACTTGCTACTCTTTCAGAGGACCTGGGTTCAATCCCCAGCATCCTTCTGTACAACCTTCTGTAACTCCAGTTCCAGGGGCTCTAAAGCCATCTTCTGGCCTCTGAGGACACTGCACACACATGGTACACGGCACATACACAGGCAAAATACCCATATACATACAATAAAAATAAGTAAATCTTAAAAAAGAAAAAAAAGAACAGAAGAGGGTTTCCGGGTGGTTTGTTTGGAAGAGTGTTTGCCTAGAATGTACAAGGTCCTCCGTTCAGTTCCTAGCCCTGAGCAAACCGAGCCTGTAATACCAGCTCTCAGGAGGCTGGGCAGTAGGTCATTCTTGAATACATACACCCAATGAATAATTGTAAATTAAAAATAATTTTTTTGTGTAACATCACTCGGGAGGCAGAGGCAGGATGATCTCTGAGTTTGAGGCCAGCCTGGTCTACAGAGGAAGTTCTAAGACAGCCATGGTTACATGAGAAATCCTGTCTCAAAAGAAAGAAAAAAACAAAACCGTTTCTTAAAACCTTCGTCCTACAGTCTGTTCTTCCTACAGAGTGTTCTCTGCAGATCCGGAGCCCAGCATCATCGTTATCAAAGAGACTCAATCCAGTAGCTGAAGGGAGCAGATGTAGAGTCCAACAGCCAAACATTAGGTGGAGCTCAGGGAGTCCTGTGGAGAGGGAAGAAGGATAAGAAGAACCAGAGAAGCCAAAGACACCATAAGAACACAGTCCACAGAATCAGTGGTGGGGACTAATGTATGCACTCAGAGATCAGAGGGCCTGTTGGGGTCTGACCAAGGTCCTTTGCCTTATATGTTATGGGTGAGTAGCATGGTATTCTTGGGGGACTCCTAACAGTGGGAGTCCGGGTGTGTCTGAGTCATTTGACTGCTTTTGGGACCCGTTTCCTCCCACTGGGTTGCCTCCTCCAGCCTTGATATGATGATATGTGCCTGGTCTTTTAGATTTTGTTGTTGTTTTAATGGCTTTGTTTTTTGAGACAAGGTTTCTCTATGTGACCCTGATGGTCTGGGACTTAATTCTGTAGAGCAGGCTGGCCTCTGCCTCCCTAGTGCTGGGATTGAAGGTGTGCACTACAACCACTGATAGAACGCCTGGTCTTCTTGTACTTGCTATGCCATGTCTGGCTGATGTCTCTGGGAGCCCTGCTCTTTTCTGAGGGTATGCAGAGTGGGTGGTGGATGTGGGGGAAAGAGGAAATGAGGGGGGGGAGAAGAAGGGGAAGGTACAATTGGGATTTAATATTATGAGAGAATAAAAAAAGATTTTGTAGCAGGAAATAATTATTATAAATATTCTCCTTCATTTATGCTTAGAATTAACGTTTAGTAGAAATGGCACCCTCCTCCCTCTTGCCCCAACTCTGTTCATAATGAGCTGCTTGCCCAGACGTCCCCTTGTCAGTAAGTCAGCAAGCTCACAAAGAAGGAACTTCCCTGACCCAGGTGAGATGACAGAGCTTTCATTCGTCCCCCAAGGATGCTGCTCCTTTGTGCATGGTTCCAGCTTTGTGCTTTCTCCACACAGGATAAAGGAGCACCCCAGAAGCAGGGGAGAGCCAAGAGGGGTGTTTGTCTTTTGCAGAGCCAGGGGAGGCCCTTGTGAACTCCAAGCTTGTTATCCAGCTGCCTTAGGAAGGGGTGAATGATGGCGCGACCTTGGAAGCCAGTGCTCGTGCTGAGGCCAGATGTGCCCTGGGAAGACTGTCCACATGTATCCCAGGACAAACTATGCCCAGAGAGCCGGAGGACCTTCCATCTGAGAAGAGAAGAGTGAGTCAACAACAGTGCAGACACTTTTTTGGTAAAGATGAATGTTTTACCATTACACAAGAAGAATGTTTTATGTTTTATCATTACACCAAGTTCGCTTTCTGCATGGAATTGGTGACAACTGGCTGGCGAGTCTGGGGACTTGCTTTGGGGTTGTGTCCAGATGGGCCATTGACGTGGCTTCATAGGTGGAGATCCCTCCTGGGCTGTATATAGTCACAGCCCAACACACCCATGGTAAATGGAGCGGGGGCAGAAAGATGCTGCAAGTTGGAGGCTAGCGTGGGACTCACAGTGAGACTGTCTCACAATCAACCAGCCACTGATGCGGCAAACCAACAGAAACTGCCTCCTTCTGCCTGATTTCAGTGTTGCTTCCTACTGTTCACTGATGACTTCATGAGGTCCTTGGTTCTCCCTGAAGGGCATGGTGGTCTCAGACTTTAAAGAGCCTAATTTCACTCATACAAGTTCCTGCCTACCAAATTCTACTGGTCAACTTGGATTTAAGGGCAGAGGAATTAGACCCCAGGTCTTCATAGTCAGAGAGACAATCATTCATCTTCCTTCCTTCCTTCCTTCCTTCCTTCCTTCCTTCCTTCCTTCCTTCCTTCCTTCCTTCCTTCCTCCCTCCCTCCCTCCCTCCCTCCCTCCCTTTCTTCTTTCTTTCCTTTTCTATTTTTTGAGACAGTGTCTCAGGTACCCAGGCTGGGCTTCTGGGTTGCTACGCAGCCAAGCATGACCTTGAGCTTATGATTCTCCTCTCTTTCCAAGAACTCCCATTAAAGGTGCACACCATCACACTTTATTTGGCAGTGTTGAGGACCGAACCCAGGACTTCCAGCATGGTAGGCAAGCACTCTACCAACTAAGTTACACTCCCAATCTGAGACAGTGTTCTTGACACTTCAAAAGTGTTTAGATATGAGGAATAATGCATGGGGAGAGAGAGAGAGAGAGCTGATGCCAAAACCAGAGTACCATGCTTGTTGTTAGGTGAGACGTCTAGGATTCATGTCGCCATGTAAGCCTTGTGTGCACAGGGTAGGAACCACAACACAGAAGACTCTCAGTTACTCCCTGGAAACTTTGTATAGCTTCCTCATTAGCTGTAGACTGTCTACCTCCAGTGTGGTTTTTGTGTCTGAGGCCAACAAATTCCTGTTCTGTTCAAGCTACTGTCATATTAGATTTACCATCGCACACAACTCCCCAATCCTACCTTACCAACTTTCCAGCATTCAGCCTCTCTTGAGACGTAACTATGCTTCCTAGTTTATAGCTCACCACCTCATCAACTTTCCTTGCTTTCAGACTTAGAGGGTGTCTTAGTTTTATTTTCTTGCTGTAATCGACTATCATTCAAAAATAAAAAAGCAACTTAGGGGAGAAATTATTTATTTTAGCTCACAATTCCTGGTTACAATCCATCAGTGGGGGAAGTCACAGAAGTGGGAGCTTACAGGTTGTAAAGAACTTAACCTGGCTATGTCTCATAGCCCATAGTCAGGAACAGAGAGCAATGCCTGTGCTCAGATTTCTCCCCTCTATGCAATTCACAGTCACCGGCTTAGGGAATGGCACCATCCACAGTGGGCAGGATCTCCTACCTTAACTAAAGCAATCAAGGTAATCCCAACAGACATACTCGCAGGCCAACCTGACCTAAATAACCTTTCGCTGTGGCTTTCTTTTCAGATGATTCTTGTGTTGAGTCCCTTAACACCACAGGGAGGAAGGCAGCCATTTAACTCTCGGAATAAAGCATCTCAATGCTTTTGTGTGCATGTGTGTGTGTTTCCCTGTTCTGTTTGGCCAAGAGGAACAAGATGGACATAGGGTACTATCAAGAGACTAGGGAAAGGCAACAATTATTCTGGGCCTGAAATCATGCCTGGCCCATATCAGTTATTGTGGTTTCGGCAGCTAATGCAGGACAGAGTGCAAAGACCACAGTGGTGGGGCTGGGGCTGGCCCAGGCATGCTGCAAAGGCCAAATTCGCTCTCACACAGATTTGTGGATGAGCCCTTCATTTGGATGTGGTCAGAAGCAGCCTGCTGCTCCCTGCTGTAATGATAAGCCATGCCCCATGGAACCATCTGGAAATCATTTCTAGATTTCTGTGAAAGAAAGATTGATATATGGGGGTTCTCTAGAGGAACAGAACTTATAGAATATAAGTACATATATATGGAATTTATTAGAATGGCTTCCAGGCCGTGGTCCGGCAAGTCTAACAATGGCTGCCTACCAATGAACGGTCTGGAAATGGCTTATTTATTCAGTTCACAAAGCTGGATGTCTCAGCTGGCCTTTAGTATATGCCAGAATATCAAAGAAGTCGGCCCTGATGCCAGTGAGAGTGAGGGCAAGCCGGCAAAGAGAAAGCTTCCTTCTTCCATGTCCTTTATATAGGCTGACAGCAGAAGGTGTGACCCAGATGGAAGGTGGCTCTTCCCGCCTCAGAAGATCTGGGTTAAAGGTGTAGGTGCATCTTCCAGCTTCACAAGGTTTGGATTAAAAGTGGGTCTTCCGGGGTTGGGGATTTAGCTCAGTGGTAGGGCGCTTGCCTGGCAAGCACAAGGCCCTGGGTTCAGTCCTCAGCTCCGGAAAAAGAAAAAAAAAGGTGGGTCTTCCCACTTCGAATGACTTAAGGCAAAACAAAACAAAACAAAACAACAACAACAACAACAAACCACCCCAAAAATAAACAAATAAAACCAAAACCCTCAAAGGTGAACTCAGCTGTTTTGGTTTTAGCTAATTCCCCATGGCAGTCAACTTGACAGCCAAGAATAGCTGTCACAGATGAGTTTAATGTCATACCTGTCTTTGCCTCTGCACACATGTGTGGCGGGCTGTAGAGAAGGCAGCAACTTCTGTCATCCCCAACCTTCCAGTTTTGTGTTTGGGTGTTACTTATGACTTGTCACTTGCAAAGAGTACAGCAGGCCAGTGTGGAGAGGCCAAGTGACATCAGATCATCTTTCCTAGCCCCTGAGCATAATTAGTCTAGACTTCTTTAAATTTGTAGCTTTTTTCTTTCTATCATGATATTCTAGACACAAAGTTTTAACTGGAAAACGGGCAGGTTCTTGTTTCTGTTCTAGTCTCTTCTCACGCTCACAGGCCACCACACCGCCCCCTACTCCCATGGAGGGGGATTCTCTGGTGGAGAATCGTCAGGAGCGACTCATCCACAAATCCCAGTGGATAAAAAGTTATCTTAAAGTTTCAGCCACGCTGGAGGCCAAGAGACCTTGAGTACTTATCACTCCTGTCTCCTCCAAAGCCAACCCTGGACAGACAGAGGTACCATAGATGCAGGGACTGCATTATGTCATCCCTCAGGTCTGAGTTCAGAGGCTTCACTGGCTAGAATCTTGTCCAGTGTGTCACTTGTCCAGTGGCCTTCAACAGTGCATGTGCTTTCTGACTGAATGCTGAGACCTTCTGAAGTTTGAGTTACTTTGTATCTCTAAGGACAGCATGTCCATGAGGTTGCATACTACAACAAAAGGGCATACAACAGAGTAACAGTCTGGTTGCAAGAGAAAAGCTTCAGGGCAAGGTTACAGTTTAGTGGTGGAGTGCTTGCCTAAGACAACTTGGGGCCTTGAATTTGATCCCTAGCACACAGCCCCACCCAACAGAAAGAATACATATGGGTGTATTTTCCTTCTTTGAGGTTTAAGGGGCAAATTTGCATATTTTCCATAAATTTGCATATACCTGACATATTTTCATCTATGCCCAGAAGGTTCTGCTTTCAAATGAGGCAATGTGGGACCCCTCGTATGTACTGTCATTTGTATTGCTCCTCTTGGACTCATGTCACTGGCTTGTGTCACTGCCATACTGTTTCACAAGCTTGTCCTCCATTTCCCAGAAATGCTGACAAAAGTCACCATGGTTGTGAAACTCAGCCCTGAAGGACATAAAAAAAGGCTTCTTGTGAACTGGCAGCTAGTGTTTTAGGTGTTGTCTGTTGCCATCGGGGTCCCCGTGGATCTATCACAGGGCCCTCTGAGACACCACTAGTTACTACATCATGCCTTGTTGTATTTATGTCAAAGACTACGCTTACATTCACAGAAAAAGATCATATTAAAAAGCTGTCTTTTTATAGAAAGGGTTTTCATCTAAGGTACATGCATCCCAGTTATTCTCCAATGTGGTATTAGGGTGAGTCATTGGGGCTTAAAGATGATGTTATCAGCCTCATATGCAATCATATGGGGATGTGGACAAGTTGGGTCTTCTCCACGAGCCTGGATTTTCTCTAGGAAGAGGGTCATTAAGCCAAATGCCAGTGTTCCCTCACCTCAGGCATCTGGAATTACCATTTTAATATTTGCCATATCCTTTTCTTCTCTATATCATTTCCCTCACTTTCCAACAGAAGTAGTGTTCTCTGCCTTAGTGTAACCCCCAGCAAAATCTCCATGAAGTACACATTGGTGCAATTGTCGCTCACACGTCACGAATTGCCGTAGTCTTCTTAAACGCTTTAGAAACATTTTATTTTTATTATGTTTGCGTGTGTGCATGTGTGCACGAGAGCGTGCCTGCATGTGGGGGAAGGGGTTAGATTGCTTGGGTTTGAAGTAGTCAGCAGCTGTGAGCCTTCTGAATGTGGGTATGCAATAGCAACAGCAGCAACAACAACAACAACAACATCTCCCAGCATGCCTTGCAACCAGGGAGAACCAGATAATTATGTTTATTTTATTTTTATGTGTAT
Source organism: Rattus rattus (assembly GCF_011064425.1). Classification (NCBI taxonomy): domain Eukaryota; kingdom Metazoa; phylum Chordata; class Mammalia; order Rodentia; family Muridae; genus Rattus; species Rattus rattus. Next base: position 56,636,847 of record NC_046167.1, on the reverse strand, counting down.
TCGTATTTCACTTGTATATATATATCTGTGCAACTGTGTTTCTGTGGTGATCACGGAGGACAGAAAAGAGCACTGGGTCTCCTGGAACTGGGGTTACAGAAAGTTGTTAGCCACAGTGGGTACTGGGAGTCGAACTTGGGTCCTTTGGAAGATCAGCCTGTGCTCTTAACCACTGAGCCATCTTTCTAGCCCAATAATTACGTTTTGAACTATATTTGTTATAGGACAACGCAAATGTTTGGCGAGATTCCTAAGAAGCTCAGCTTTGGTTTAAATGTTTCCCAACACTCATTCGACAGTTTTTTTTAATGCCATTGTGACAGTGTTAAGAGGGCTCTTTCCATCATCCCAGGAGTGGGTTCCTGATAAAAGGATAGTCTCCTGTCCTGCATGTGCTTGCCTGTCCTTCAGACCTGGGAAAGGCTGCATGAGGTCTTTGTCATGTGTCAGCACCACGCTCTTGCACTGCCCAGACTCCAGGGACAGAAGCCAAATAAATCCTTGTTCTTTATAAACTCCCCCATCTGTCTATTGCCACTTTGGAGCCTGAAGAGGAGGGCTGCTATCTCCCAGGGATGACAGAGCCAGGCATTAGGAGGATGGTAGAGTTTTAGGAACCACAGATTGATCACAAGAGTCCTCAACTTGTCTGTGGATTCCTTTTACACAGAGAGAAATGAACCATAGTGTCAACCCACCACCCTCGATGATTTTCTGTCACTCTAAGCTGAACGTAAGGCTAATTAATGGTACAGATAGGTGGGTGAGTCATTGTCCTTGGGGAGGGGGATCTCCCTGAGGTCAAAGCCGATCGAGTTCTCGTAAATTCTACTAACAAGTGTGTGTTCTTATACTACAAAAATCAGAAAATGCTGCATGAACAGTGTGTATCTAGCCACTGAGATATCCAGTCATTTACCATCCTCTTGCCCATCTCTGATGGGATTAGAGGACTGTTTCTGCAGAGGTCTGATGACATAACAAGAGGTCTGACCTTCTCATCTGTTCGCAGTTTGTTTAAACTCCAAGAATGTGGAGATGCTGCAGCCTTGGCTTCCTTATTATCTAGCTCTGAATTTGCTTTTGCCACAGAGGATTATACCTTGGTCTTGAATCCCGTTTGCAGTAGGGATAATAACTAGGAAAGATAGGAAGGTAAGCATTCTGATCCTGAGGCTCACACACATAGTCATTACCCTAGTAGTCAGCTGTTCTTCTTTTTGAACGGTGGAAGCAGTTGGTGGGGCAGCCGGCGAGCACACATTTAGACATCGCTGATTTACAGCTGAGCTACAGCCTGCATCTTGTGTATTGATTAAAGACAAGTGTGAACCCTTAGAATGAGTGAGGATATTGAATGGAGCTCTTCAAAGGTTCGATCTTTAATCTTTTCTTTATTCTTTTTTAATTAGGAGGTTTAATTTGAGGGTTATTGGCCATTGGCCCTCCAAGGTGAAAGGGGTAGAAGTGGGGAGCAGGGTTTAGTTGACAGTGAGTGGGATGGAAATAACTTCCAGGAGACAGCTTCAGTGAGGCACCTCTACCTTTTACTGTTCCAGGGGTAGGGTATATAAGGGCTCTTAGGAGTATGGGTGGAGAGAGGTGATTGGCCACAACACAGTACCTAATTATCATACAGGTGGAGAGGGCTGATTGGCCATAACACAATACCTAATTATCATATGGGCAGAAAGGGTTGATTGGTCATAACACAGTACCTAACTATCATGCAGGCAGGAAGCTAACGTGGGGCTTGTATGCTGAGTCATGCAGCACTTGGAGCGAGCTCTACACAAGGTCATCCCCCAAGCAAGGTCAGGCATCTGTGCTCAGAGATACTCTCCAACGGAGGCCAGGAAGGGATAGGGAAGACCCTCTAAGAAAGAGTCCTCCATCTCGTGCCAAGCCCGGAGAGCTGCGCGAATGTGGGTTTTACCTTAACAGCAGGGGTCTCCAACAGGCATGCACTAATCTTTTTTTCTTTACCTAATAGCCAGAGATCACAAACAGGGTGACTTTTAGCACAGGAAGCTTATTTTGGTGTCTCTTCAGGAAGAGACCAGGCCAAGACAGATGTCACCTTTGGTGGTGGCCTTCCTGTTGACAGAGTTCTGAGGTGGCACATGTTACTGAGGCAAGAGACAGAGAATGTAAGTATAATGGATGGCATCTATTTCTATAAAGTTACAGATGCTGTGTGGGGGCTAGTAATGAAACCAGGGTCCTCTGGAAGAGCAATTGTGCTCTAAGCAAGGATCCATTTTATCAGCCCTGAGATAGGCCTTTTAAAGAGATTAAGTTAAAATAACATCATTAGGTTGGGTCACACCCTAGTTTGCTTCTCCAGAATTTTGATGAAACACTAACAAAAACCAAGTTAGGGAAGGAAAGAGAGATTTTTGTTTTGTTTTGTTTTTTCTTATCACTAGGGGAAGAACTCAAGGCAGGAACCCGGAGGCAGGAATCGAAGCAGTGTCCATGGAGGGGTGCTGCTTACTAGCTTACTCTCCATAGCTTGCTTAACTACCTTTCTTATATAACCCAGGACCATCCACCGAGGTATGTCAGCTGAGCCCTCACACATCAATCATTGATCAAGAAAATGACCCTAGAGACTTACCCACAGGCCAGTGCATCGGAGGCAATTTCTCCATGGAGGGTTCCTCTTCCCTGGAGTGTCAAGTTGCTGACCACCAACAGCCATCACAGAACATAAATGAATATGACACTTGTTCTTGTAAAATGATCAGAATGAGATGCAAAAGAGACAGAGAGAAGACAGACAGGCCCTAGAGAATGACTACACTCATAGGAAACTTGCTGTCATGATCTCAGACCTCTTCCTGCCTTGAGAATAGAAAGCTCTGGTGTGTTAGCCCCTTAGACTTGCTGGAATGGCTTTGTACACTCACGCATGACACAGGGGTTGCAGGGCTGTGCTCCAAGTGTAAGAACTAGAGCTGATCTGCCCTGGCTACTGCCCTCTGGAGCCTGTCAAGGAACACAGGAAGAGTGGAGCCAGGCTTCCCATGGGTTACCCTTAACCAGCTGCATGGCAGGGATACAGAGATAGGCCTGTTTCCTAAAGACTGGCAATTTGGACTTGAGGGCCCTGGGGTAGCCTTGCAGGATTCTGTCTGAGCATCCCTGCTCCTGTGAACAAGCACTTCTGTAGGCAGGCACTTTGTTCAAACTGTATTTTGCTTATTATTGTGAAAAGTGTGGTTTTGTGGGAATTTATTTCAAAGCAATAAATTTATTCTCTCCCTCCAATTTACTCTTTTACAAATATGAATTTTTAATTTTATAAGTATGAGTGTTCTGCCTGCATGATATCTGTTTGGGAACCTTGGAGGTCAATTGAGGTCATTGTTTCACTATGACTGGAGTTATAGAGGTTTGTGAGTTGACATGTAAATGCTGGGAATTGAAGTTGGGCCCCTGGGAGAGTAGCAAGTGCTCTTAACGTTTGAGCCATTTCTCCAGTTTGATTTATCCTTTTCTTTCTGACAGAGCTATTTTACTTTACCTTTAGGGGATCTCTCTCTCTCTCTCTGTAAGTGTGTGTGAGTCTGTGTGTGAATGTGTGTGTGAGTGTGAATGTGTGTGTGAATGTGTGAGTGTGTATGAGTGTGTGTATATGAGTGTGTGAGTGTGTGTGAGTGTGTATGAGTATGTGAGTATAAGTGTGTGAATGTGAGCGTGTGTGAGTGTGTGAGTATGTATGAGTATGTGAGTGTGAGTGTGTGAGTATATGTGTGTGAGTGTGTGTGAGTATGTGTGTGTGAGTGTATGAGTGTGTGAGAGTGTATGAGTGTGTGTGAGTGTATGAATGTGTGAGCATGTGTGTATGTGTGTGTGAGTGTGTGTGTATGTGTATGTGTGTGAGTGTGTGTGTGTGTGTGTGTGTGTATGTGTGTGTGTGTGTAACCAGGCTAGCTGACCTTGTACTCACCCCTCAGCCTCCTGAGTGCTGAGATGACAGGTATGGACCATCGGCCCCGGTTCATTTTACTTCTTTGTCTTACTTGTCATCAGCACCGAATGAATGACTCCAAAGTCACCGTTCTCACAACTCCTAAAGCTAGAGAGCTCAGGCAAGGGACCAACTCTCCCAACCTGATTTGTCTTGTTGCATCATTAACTCTTAACATCTTCACAACCTTTTCCACAGTGAGAGCCTCTGAGGGCAACTTAGAATGTGTGACTGACGAAGTGAACGGAAGGACAGTGCGGAACGAGACCTCTAGGTTCAGGAAGCCCAGGTGCCCCTGGATGCCTTGGGACTGAAAACTTTGCACTCCGCCCCCACCATGGCCGATTTTAGAGGAGGAAGTAGCTGTCTAGCTTGGAAAGGACTTAGGTTGCTTTTAGTGGATGAGACGGAAAATAAGCGAGGCTGAGGGCAAAGGTTCATGCTAATGAGTGGAAGCCAGAAGCAGAGGGGGAGCCACGGGTTCCGTGGGGGAGCCACGTGCTCCGTGGGTGATTAGCTCAACCCTTGGGACGGGGTCAGGAGACGTTTCACTTAGAAGACAGGAAGAAATGCACAGAAAGGAAGGAGAGAGAGAGAGAGAGAGAGAGAGAGAGAGAGAGAGAGAGAGAGAGAGAGAGAGAGAGAGAGAGAGAAAGGAGGAAATGAATGAAAAGTCTAGAAGACACTACAAGCCCAGAACTACTTAAAGCAACAGCACCTAAGAGTTGATTTGACAACAGTCTCTGTGCTGAGGGACCTAGGACTCAGAAGCTGGTTGCTGAGGCAAAGCTAGGCGCTGTGTGTGTGTGTGTGTGTGTGTGTGTGTGTGTGTGTGTGTGTGTGTGTGTGTGTGTGTGATTAGGACTGACCAGCTTCTCAAGGGTCAGTCAGGGCTCAGACACGTGACCTCCGTGGCCTCTAGCAAAGAAGTTCCCAGAAAGTGAAAGTATGAGCCCATCTTAGAGGCTGGTGTGTACACTGGGTAGGGACCAAGTTTTAACCAAGCTGGACCCCCTTGCTTTCTGCAGAGGATGGAGCAAAACAAAGAGGTACAACCTGGAATTGTGCCATGAGTGACAACCTCTAAACTATGCAGGCAAGCAGTCCCTTCCTTACTCCTTAAAGTCACAGGTTTCCTGCTTCTCTCGCTTCCTTAAAGGAATGGGCTTGATTAGTGTGGTGTAGAGTTTGGGTTTCAAATGCCACTGAACAACTGGACTGAGTCTGCAGTAGATGCTTAGTGACACATTTACTTTGAGAAGTCAAAGTATTACGAGTTTATGTCACTGGCTTTCAGTGGATCCTGAGGGACCAAGGTTACACGAACATCAATCACAAACTCAACCCTTATGCTTTTGTCAATTTCTTTTTTAAAAGCCCACTTCTTAAATAAAAAAAAATGTTTGTTAAAGTTGATGGGCTGTTGTGTTAGAAATGGTATATTTTTATGGAATGATGTAAAGAGAATGAAAGGGCATCACAAATTAATTATTCATAGGAATGTCTATGCAGCTTTCTGGGACAAAGCCAGCAACAGGTCTTCAGGAAAGCAAACCTTGAAGGAGCAGGCAAGGACGGACTGTTATTTAAGTGACTCTTCCAGCTATCACACGACAGCTAGATTGTTTCCTTCTATCATGGCCCATCTCTCGATAGACATGAGGAGTGCTTTACCTCAAACTGAGATGTACTGTTATTCTAAAAAGCAAGAGTCCAAAGACTTAGCACGAAAATGATATAGCAATCTGGAGAAATGGCTCAGCAGTTAATAGCATCATACTGTTCTTGGATAGACCTAGGTTTAGTTCTCAACAACCAAGACAGGCAGCTCACAACTGCCTGTAACTCAAGCTCCAGGGGACCTGATGCCTTCTGGACTTTACGGTTACTGGTGCTTATGTTCACCAGTCCACACACAGACACAGACACAGACACAGACACAGACACAGACACAGACACACACACACAGACACACACACACACACACACACACAGAGGGGGGGAGAGAGAGACAGAGACAGAGAGAAAGACACACACACACACACACAGAGAGAGGGGGGGGAGAGAGACAGAGACAGAGAAAGAGAGAGAGACACAGAGAGAGAGAGAGAGAGAGAGAGAGAGAGAGAGAGAGAGAGAGGAAACTGCCCACTAATAACTTTTTAACATTAACTACATGCTATATGCTATGATGTTTATATTACGTCAGGTAAATAAAATGTTTCTAAAATTGATTTCATCTGTTACTTTTGACTTTTAATGTGGCTACCAGCAAATTTGAAATCACAAGCATCTGTGACTAGTACGCTTAGCCTTCTAACCTGTGGGTACCCAGGGATTCTACCATCTACTGATAAAAAAGATGCAGGGAAACAGAGTTGTGTGTACGGAACGCACCGACTTTTGTGTGTGTCCTTATTCCCTCAACACAACAGTGCAGTAACTGTTTTTACATTACAGTCCAATCAGAAGGGACTTTAGAATGATTTGAAGTTAGACATAGACAGAGACCACACACACACACACACACACACACACACACACAGAGAGAGAGAGAGAGAGAGAGAGAGAGAGAGAGAGAGAGAGAGAGGCTGTGTATATCTTATATGCCAATACTACTTCATTTTATACAGTAAAACACGACCATAAGATTGGGTGTTAGTTCATAGAAACAACTCCTTTCATATGTGAAGCCTGGCTATGGTGGCTTTCTATTGGGCAGAACTGGATATTGGCATACATTCCCATCAGCCTTTCGTGGAAACTTTAAATACACAAACTTTTTATATAGTCAATGTGGACACAGCCACTATAGCTGAGGACACTTTAAATGGTTTTTTAATTTATGGAGGTTTTGGGTTTTTGTTGTTGTTTTCGGAAATGCTAGAATTTCTTTTGTCTCAGCAAGAGCTTATTTTATTTTACTTTGTGTTATGGCCCAGATCTTGTTATGTAGCCCAGGCTGGCCCAAACTTCATAATCCTCCCACCTCAACCTTCCAGGTCCTGGTTACAGATAGTCCTTACCATGCCAGCCTCTAAGAGTAGCAGTTTAACTAAGGGACCCATCTATGTGAGAACTGAACATGAGGCAGTGGGATTGTGGGTCAGATATCCCCAGAGAAGAAGGAGAAAGATGCCCAGTGTTTGCAGAAGGGGCAGTAAGGAGCCCTGTCTTAACTCCCTTCTGCCACTTAAAGGAAGGAATGGGAAAAACCTGCTGTAAACTGTAATGCCCTGGGACTGGTCGCCAAGGTCTGAGAAACCACGTGCAAGCAAATGTATTATAATTCAGATTCATAATTGAAAACAGAATTTTCTGGATATAATGGCTGCTATGATTCTAAGGGTAAGGAGCTCATAGAAGCTCTAAAAAGGATGCTTAGAAATTAAAATAAGCTAAGAAAGCCTGGCCACTGGCCCCAAAGGCTGCTGAGCCTCTACACAGGCTAAACTGGAACTCAAATGACATCCCCAGGTGGTCACCTTCCTGGGAGCCCAGAGTGGAAAAAGTCTTTGCTTCCTATGCAGGGGTGAGGTACATAATGACCAGGGTTCGGGCGCAGGTTGAAAGGATCCCTGGACTCTGAGTTCGGGCATCCTACAGGGAAACAGTTCCTTCCCCTGCGGTTCGTTTTGCCAGACAGCAAATTATTTAAGCACATTCAACAGTCTTTGTGATCTGCAGTGACATCTGCAATGCGGAGCATCTAAACTGAGGAAGTCAGCAGTTGGGGCGGAAACTGCGGGTCAAGCTTTAACTCTCTGTAACATTTGGGGGACTTTCTTCCCAGAAGGGTTTGAGTTAGGATCCTCCGCTGGGACTTCCCTCTGGTAAGGGCGTTAAGTCAAAGTGTTGCCCTACCTCCACTGTAACAGTGACAATACAAAGGAAACTCACCCTGCTTCTTTTGTTGTGTATAATATCTCACAGCAAGAATTCTCAGCCCATTTCTTCTCTGTTCTGACACCACATTGTAACTCACAAGCCCTGTTTCAGTGTCTCCTGCTTTCCCTTGGTTCTTGTTTATTATACTTCGATAATAATAATAGTAACAACAACAACAACAACAACGAAAATTTAGACAAATCAACTGCTACTTTTTAATTAAATTTTTTTATTAGTTCCTTGAAAGTTTTGAGTTTCACACAATGTGTTTTGATCTCATTCACTCTCCTGTTTACCTTCCTTCACTATCTACCCAATTTTGTGTCCTTATAAAAAAGGACAACCCAAGGGGAGGGGAGGATTAAAAGAGATTATTCAACACAACTCCCTTAGCCCAGGACTGGGCATTCTATAAATCATGACTAAACTTATCCTTTTTCTCCTGCAAACCTCTTGTGGTTTTCAAACAGAATAATATTCTTGAAGGGTGATCCTGGAGGACTCCGCATCCCTGGGAACTGATGAGAAACATGGATTCTCCCTACCTCAGACCTTCACGGCTAGACTCTCCACTAAGGTGTGCACGGGCTCTCTGGGCATCCCTGTGCCAGTAAAAGGCCCAGGCTCCTAATCCCAGTTCCCTCCCACCCCTGAGATCTGCAGGCACCTTGCCCTCTCCTTCTGCTGCCCCACCTCATTCCTGGGAACAGTTTCTCTGAGGTGTGGGAAGAGACCGAGGTGGATTCTGAGCAAAGGCTGTTGACTCAGTACTTCCGGATGGATAGCCCCAGGGTGTGGAGGGTATCGGGCCCATCCCTGCCTACAGCACAGCCCACAGAAAAGGGAACTGAAAGGAATTTCTGAGTATGCTTGAAGGAAGCCTAAGAGAATGTTCTGCAGGCTTTTGGTTAGAGACAAGGGGCACGCCTGACTGCCAGATAAAAGTGGGACATCTTAGCTCTCGGGATGTCAGTTCAGTAGCCAGAGGGCTCCACCAAACTGCCCCTTTCTGTCCCTCAACAACTCTTTCCCATCAGACACCGGAGAGTGTTTGCAAGTCAGCCTGCAGTACCTGGCTTCCTCCAAGGCTCTGCTGGGAAAAGACACCTTTCACACCAATCCTCCTGCAAACATCCACCCTGATCACCATCCATTTTGTCATCACTAAAGGAGCTATATCTTTGCCTCACTTGGAAGCTGTGAGTGCCCGGGTCAGGGCTGTCTTCCTCTGCTCATTCGCTGTTTACCAAGTACCCACTGTAGGGGCCCCACTTTGCTTAGGAGTTGGGGACAGGCCCACAGGCAGACTGGACCATAGCCCCATAGCCGGCAGCCTCCGCTCCAGGGCCCTGCCGCTCTGACAATGCACTCACTACTGTTTTCCTTCCTTTTTTTTTTTTTTTTTTTTTTTTTTTTTTGGTTCTTTTTTTTCGGAGCTGGGGACCGAACCCAGGGCCTTGCGCTTCCTAGGCAAGCGCTCTACCTCTGAGCTAAATCCCCAACCCCCTACTGTTTTCCTTCCTTCTGCTCTCCCTCCTCCTGAATCGTTTCTTAGAATTTCTCACAGAGAGCAGTTAGAGTGGAAGCCAGTCTCTGCTCCTATTCCCTTACTGCTTGGCTCATTTAGAATAGAATCAACATCCCTTTCATGGCTTGTAAGCCCCTCACCCCACACTCTGCACATTCCAAGGGTCCCTTTTGCTCTAACCCCTTCTTCTCTTTATCCCACAAGTCCCCAAATTCATTCCTACTGGTGTCTTCCTCGTGGGTGCTCTTCCCAGCTCCCCAAGAACATATAGCCCCATCTACCTCTCTTCTCACACTTTGCTCACTTTAGTTGTGATACATATTGGTAGTGTTTATAATTAAATATATTATAATATATATATGACTTGTTTCTAAGCTTTAGGAGTTCCATGTTGACTGATAGGGACTTGATTGGCTCCTTCATTCCTGATCATCTAGGCTGTGGCTCCTATGAGAAACCCCAGCATTGGTTGAATGATGTCTGGACACACAATAGACTCTAGATTTCATAGACTCATGGGATTCTGGTCCTGTGAGCGAATCTTTCTTCTCTTGTTCCTAAATAAAGATAGAAGCTTTTGAAATGTCTGACACTCCACAGATGTGACTCTCAACCCCAATGATCCCTTAAGATCTCAGTGGCTGAGTCCTAGTGATGTTTGCCAGGTGTCAGAGAAGTCCTTCAACAGATCAGGAAAGAGCTCAGTCATAAATTTCTCTAAGGCAATTTGCTATTTAGTTTAGACTGAGAATAATAAACACTCACAGGTAATTTTCCTCCAGTGCAGACACTACTTTAAGGGGATTTACAGGATTCATTAAAACCCTCACAGTACACAGAACAGAGTCATTTTAGGTCTCCAGAAAATGGTTTCCATAGTGCAGAACTATGGAAAAAAGCAAGAGTTTGGGTAGGGAAGCATTTTAGAAGAACTTTCATAATCCTAAAATTGCAGTACAAATACAAAATCTCCCCACCTCACCCCTCATTTCTCTAGAGTGTTGAGACAGAATCTCACTGTGTCCTAGGCTGGCATTGATCTGCGTCAGCCTCCACATGCTGGGATTACAGGAACATAATAAGAAACTTCTCAAAGAGTTCCGAGTTCATGGGCGCCTGTCCCTTGCCTAACTCTCCTTGAAGGGAGTCTGCAAAGAAAATAGGGGGCTCTCCAGAGAGAAGAGGGGGGCTACAGAGGGAAGAGGGGTCTGCATAGAAAAGAGGGGTCTGCAGAGAGAAGACAAGGTCTACAGAGAAAAGACAAGGTCTGCATAGAAAAGAGGGGGTCTGCAGAGAGAAGAGGGGGTCTGCAGAGAGAAGAGGGGGTCTGCAGAGAGAAGAGGGGTCTGCAGAGAGTGGAGGGGGTTCAGAGAGAAGAGGGGGTCTTCACAGAGAAGAAGGGGTCTGCAGAGAGAGGAGAGGGTATAGAGAGAAGACAGGCTCTGCAGAGAGAAGGGGGTCTGTAGAGAGAGGAGGGGCCGCCTGAGAGCAGAGCAGAAAGGCTAATAATCCCAAGGCTCTCTGTCTGCTTACGACTTGGAGTCATCTTGCTTTTGTGAGCCCCTCTCCCTTCCATGTCTTTCTCATCCTCTTTGTTTCTCTTCCTCTCCTGGGCCATAGAAATTTAAAAAAAAAAAATTACTTCTTGAGAGCTGTTGCTTCATGGTCTCATAGGAAAGTACACATTTGTATGTAATTTGCACACTTTAAGCCTGACAAAAATTCGCTTAAATAACCAGATATCCCTTGGGCCCACAGAGCTGGGACCTGACTTCTCAGTTCTGGCCTTGGTATCTTCTCTTAAGAGGACACTTAGGAAAGAGGGCAGAGGTAAGCTTTCCTACCCTGATTGAGGGTCTGCTGGTTCTCTGATGAACTGGCCTGGTTTTTGTAAGAAACAGATTTGGAACTGAAGGAGGAAAGCCATTGAAACCATGTGACATTGAAACTCTGTGACAACACAGAAACACACCCAGACACATTTGCATTTAGTGACTTCCACCTGCATTTGAGACCCAACTCTGACCTCAGAAGCTCTGTCATCTTGGGCTATAATTCATCTTGGGGACAGAACTGAAAAATGCTATCTTTATCCACCTCTGCCCAGGGGGGATGTATATTTCATGGACACTTGGGTTCACATGCCTTTGACTTAGTGATAGAATCCCAGGGCCCAGGGCAGTGCCCGGGATATAGAAGGTACTTTAAATAAGTGGACTTCTAGTTGTAAATTCCCATTTCCAGTGGAAGAGTAGATTACAGGCTAGAAAAAAATGCTAGTTGGGTTCACATAGTGTGGGCAATGGGTTTATGTCTTTGTAGAGTTTTATTTGTACAAAGCTCTGTTCACAGCAAAGTGATTGAAACAGAGAGACTCTGGGAGACCACATTCAAGAGTAGGAGGGGGGTTGGGGATTTAGCTCAGTGGTAGAGCGCTTGCCAGGCCCTGGGTTTGGTCCCCAGCTCCAAAAAAAAAAAAAAAAAAAAAAAAAAAAAGAGTAGGAGGGGACAATATTTTCTGTAAAGGACCACAGTACATATATTCAGTGTTGTAGACTATGCAGTCTAGAAACTACCAAGTCAGCCCTTGTTACATGAAGATGGCCACAGACACTACAGAAATCAACAGGCATGGCTCTTTGCTAATGAAACTTTATTTATTCAGCTGGGTGGGAGTCTGGTTCTAAATGGTAACAGGCACCTTGATTTTATTCTTCAGACTTTGGTTTTCTTGGGTCTAAGAGGTGAGCTTAGCTGAAATTGAAGAACTCTCCTCCAACTGTGTACTCTGAAAAAAAGAAATATATAACAAGATTTTAAAACACAGCAATCCTACACAATTGTGTGCTAAACTGAAGGTTACTTCTCAAAGCGACTAGGTTTGGGAGTGAGTCACAAGGCGGTGATAGCCAGTAGTTAGGCCTATGTAAGACAGCTGGTACCAGAAGTGGTCTCAACAAACGAGCCTTTGGCTAGCTTACTGAGCAGCTGGCAACAAGCGTTACCCTATCTGGTGGCGCAAAGCCTCACAATGCTATGCCTATTGCCTTTGGTGAGTGGGACAGGGTGCAGGTGTCGGAGTGTACTGGAAGCTAGGGGAGGGGCTGCACCAACAGTCCCTGAATCATTTCGTCTGGATGTCACTCATAAAACACACTAAAGGTTCTCGCTTTCCCTGTGCTGGAGGGAGCAGACTTCTTAGAAGGTGTTTGTATCCAGCACAGTGGTAGTTCCTTTATTTGCAAGTGGACAAGAAATCCAACTCTAACAAGAGAATCTAAAAAGGGGATTTGCTGGCTGGGTGATAGAGCAGCACAGGGCTGTCTGGTATGATTCGCACGTGACTGCTTTCCCTTTGCAGGATAATCGAAATAATCTCGAGATGAGGGATTTCTAAGTTGAACCAAGGAGGAGGGAAAAGAGAAGGAGGAGGAGGAGGAGGAGGAGGAGGTATTGGAGGAGGAGGAGAAGGAGAAGGGGAGGAGTTGGAGTAGGAGAAGGAGCAGGAAGAGGAGTAGGAAGAGAAGGAGGAGAAGGAAGAGGATGAGAGGAGGAGGAGGAAGAGGAGGAGAAGGAGAAGAAGGAGAAGGAGAAGGAGAAGAAGGAGAAGGAGAAGGAGAAGGAGGAGAAGGAGAAGGAGAAGAAGGAGAAGGAGAAGGAGAAGGAGGGGGATAATTGGCTGAGCATTTCCAAAGGCTTATTCATTTCACCAACTTTGAGTGGATCAGGAGCCTCTTCTTAGCCAGAGGCTTATGAGATGTTGATTGGCTTACAGCTGGGTCACATGCTCTTTGATCAGGTGGCAAGTCACTCTCCTCAAAGCAGATCAGCTGCTCTGGGGACATGGGTATTCTGTGTCCAATCTGTGACCAGTTAGCCAAGAGAAAGACCCTGGTCAATGCAGAACTCTCTGCTGCCAATCTCCAATCTCAGAGAAGCCTGATAAGAAGAAATGGCGGATGGATGTAAAAGCTAAGGAACCTTACAGATACTCCCCACACTGCCTTTTGGGGCACAGTTAGGAAGCAGCAAATCCAATAGGTGTAATCATAGCAATCACTGGTGGGTTCAATAAGTTTAGGAGAGGCACCCCATTGAGTGAGATAATCAGTTTTTAAGACACACCCACCATGAATTGGATGATCAAATGGACCCGAGAATTAATTCAGATGGATTCCTACTGTGGCATAGGGACAGGACCACCTGTGTGATTCTGCAGCTTGGACTCCATTACCGACACTACTCTGTTGTCATCTGCAGTCCTCTTTCCAGCTTTGCCTCCATCTCTCTTCTGCACGCAGTGTCTATCTGTCTGGAAAGCTCTTTGCCCTAAAACACTTGTTCGACTTTTGTCCCAGCTCAGGCCATTTTCCTCAGAAAGGCCTCTTCTCTTGTCTGTTGCCACTTAGCCAGGATTGAAGCCTCATCCTCACACCACTCCTGTCCTCTGTGAAGCCTTCCCCGAGTTCCCTCCTTCTCTGCTCTTCAACCTCTCACAGAAGGGATTATTCCCTACCCCTTCCCTCGCCTTGTCCTCCTCTTCCTCCTCCTTCTTTTCCTCTTCCTTCTCCTTCTCTTCTTCCTCCCCTCCCTCTCTTCCTTTTCCTTGTCTCCCTCCTCTCCCTCCTCTTTCTTCTCCTTTTCCTCTACTTTTTCTCCTCTTCTTCCTCCTCTTCCCCCTCCCCCTTTTCCTTGTTTTCCTCTTCCTCCCTTTTCTTTTCTTCTTTCTCCATTTCCTCTTCCTCGTCCTCCTCTTCTTCCTCTTTCTTTTCCCTTTTCTTCATCCCACTTCTCTTCCTCCTCCCTCTCCTTTACCTCCCTCTTCCCTTCCCCTTTTCCTTCTCCTTGTCTTCCTCCTCCTCTTTCTCCCCTCTTCCTTTCCCTCCTCTTCTGTTTGCCTTTTTCCTCTGTCCTCTTTTCCAAGCTGTCCATCCTTGTAAAGTTCTCCTGAGGCCCAGCCCTGTTTCCTGATACAACCTTGAAGTGTTATACTGCAGCTGTGCTGACATTTTAGGAGAGGCTGCTGGAAGACAAGAAGTTTTAAAGTCCTCATAGGGAGCAGGAGCCGAAGAAATGGCCCAGAGAACAGACTTCAAGGCCTCTCTGTTTCTGAGAGCCCCTTTGTTTCCTGATTTGGCTCCTCCACAAAGGGAGGAGAGAAGCAAATGGCAATAAAAAGAGTAGAGTAGAATTGAGGATGGGTGGAGTTTTCTTTTTAAACCAGACAGAAAACAGAAAATGTTACCAAAACACCAAAGTATTTGATTATCTAACAGCTACATGAGAAATAACTTTGATAAATAACAAGGGAAAGTCAGTAATGAAATTAACTACGTAGATAAATAGTTATACCTTGGTATGAGAAAACTAATGCCTATCTCAGTGGGGAGGGGGGTTAATAAAACTATGTGATTAGAGAGAAGGAAGTGCTAACAGCTAGAGGTTTGAAATGATGCTGGTTCCCCCAACCCCACTCCCGGGGAGTCAGGTGAACAATAGCAAAATTAATCAGACATTCAGATTTTAGCAACTCAGTTTTCAAAATTTAAAACTATCCGTAGCATCCAAGGTTGGGAGGCTGGCGAGATGGGCATCTTGTTCAGTAATGTTCGGAAACATTACTATAAAATGGCATTACACTCTTTCCTCAAAATACTAACCTTCTTTCTAATACTCTAGGTTACAGTTTAGAAAGTAAGCCCAGCGTAGGAACACAGGCTGTAGGTTTGTTTGAGACTGGGAACAAGTTGGAAGCTCTATGAATTCCTAAGGGAATCTGTACCGTGGGCTCAGAAAGAGAAGACCCGAGCTCTGGAGAGAGAAGGGCTAGGACCAACATTACACTGCATGCTAAAGCGACGGGAAAAGGGAAGAAGACCTGGCTCACACATGTGAACTATTCTGTCATTTATGGGCACAGAGACCGGTGTGAAGGCATCATTCCCATCGTTAGCCAGGGGAACAGGATTTCAGCAAGGGAGGTGGCCTGCTGTTGACATCCAGGTTCAGAGGACAAATCAAGTGGCCCAGTTGCTTAGGCACCCTGTGCACCTCATGCTGCCACTCAGCTGCCCCCTGCAGTCCTGCTCACCCTGTCCTCAAGGCTCTAGAGCAGTGGTTCTCACCCGTCCTAAAGCTGCGACCCTTTAATACAGTTCCTGGTGTTGTGGTGACCCCGAACCATAAAATTACTTTTGTTGTTGCTTCATAGCTATAATTTTGCTACTGTTCTGAATCACAATGTAAATATCTGTTTTCTGATTGTCTTAGGTGATTCCTATGGAAGGTTTGTTTGACTTCCCAAAGGGGTCATGACCCAGAGTTTGAGAACCACTGTTCTAGGCTTTTGAGGAGCACTCTTCCTGGAGAAGTCTGCCCTTAGGAGGGCTGGTTCTGACAGATGTCCACTTTGACCTTTGAAAAGAGCTTGAAGATGGTGGGAGATAGGATTTGTCAGCCTAGTACTTGGAATGTGGTCTAGAAGGAGAGTCACAAAGCCCAGTGTGCATGCCTCCTTGACCTTGAAGAACCCGAGGGGTCTGTCTAACACAGGATAGCTGCTTAGCTCTGGGTGGGGTATAGAGAACCCGGGAAGGTAGCAAACTAGACTCTAGCGCTCGAAATTATCTGACTCACTCAAAAGCAGTAAAATTTTTCAATTAAAGATTTAAACTGAAAACTAAAAAATTTCATAGGAAAAACATTCCCCGGTAAATTCATCTCAAATGGAAAATACAGCACTATAGCAAGCACACTGTAGGAGAAGAGGAAAGAGCTGGTCATGGTTACTGCACCTTCAAGGGTCGCTCTTCCCACCGTGAACTGCCTCTGTTCTCTGGAGGTGAGGGGCAAGGCAGGTGAGTGGTCAGATGTCCATATTTGCATAAAGTCTCTGTCTGTCTCTGTCTGTCTCTGTCTCTCTCTGTCTCTCTCTCTGTCTCTGTCTTCCTACCTGCCTCTCTCTCTCTCTCTCTCTCTCTCTCTCTCTCTCTCTCTCTCTCTGTGTGTGTGTGTGTGTGTGTGTGTGGCATAGTGGTTAGGTTTATCAGCTTTAAACACTCGATACGTATTTATTTACTCCTATCTGTGAGTTGGCAGCATACAAGATGCTGAAAACCAATAAAAAATAATGTAGTAGTGGTCTTTGTCCTCACAAGGATGGGCATTAAACAAAACAAATTAAAACGGCAGAAAATGTGGTAGAAAATGCTAAGAACAAAGTCAGGAAAGAGGGAAGGCCCGAGTCTGCAGTGGTATCTGAGGTGGCCAGGAAGGTCCTAAAAGGGATGATGTCTGACTTCAGATCTGGGGAAAGGACGGGACCCCGCTTGGATTGAGGAAGAAGAAGATTAGAAGGAACAGATCGCCTGTTCCACTGCCAATCAATTAAAGAACAGATCAGACACACAAGAATGTGGGGGACGCTCGAGTACAGAGATTAGTCTGGAAGAAAGAAAACATACCAAATGATGCTAAGGCGATGCCATTCTAGGAAAAACGGAGATGATCAGAGCTACAAGGGATGAGCAGTGTGGAGAGATACAGACGGTTTCAGGCACACCGTGCAACCCTACAGTGGTAGACCCCTGTGTCTACCATTGGACAAGTGTGTACAAACCAAGAGTGAGCCCTGGTGTTCGCTGTGGACTTTGGGTGATGGTGATGTGTTTAGCACACACTACCAATCGTAGCAGATGCTGGACTCTGGTGAAGACGGCAGACAGGAAGTGCGCCTGTGCACACACGGCAGAAGAAAGTACATGGGAGATGTCTGTACTTCTGACTGGGTTTTTTTAAGGCCATTAAGTAAAACAGCAGACAGACAGGGTGACACATCAGCAGACAGACAGGGTGACACATACCTATAAGGCCAAGGCAAGAGGATAATTAAGTTCAAGGTCAGCCTGGGCTACACATTGAGTATAAGGGCAGCCAGGGCTGTGTATTGAGAGTATGTTTCAAAAAACAAAACAAAAATAAAACAAACTCTCATATTCAGTTCCCCACTTCTCAAGTGTGGGTTGCAGGTGATAACCAGGAAAGACATGGAGAAGGGACTAGAGGAGGAACTTCATAGTGAAGATGAAGACGGCAGACAATGGCAATGGCAGCATCATCGGGGCAAGTCATGTTGACAGTCAGGACTAGAGTGGCCCTTCACCTCAGTGGTCTCCCAGCTGAGCACCGAAGCCCAGATACCTTGGCATGAGAAGGCCATCAACCAAGCCTGGCTTCAGAACAGTCTACAAAACCCCGGATGCTCCTTAAAGCCACCAAGGTCATCAAAAACAAGGAGCATCATCTAGGGAGCTGTCACACCCCGGAGGAGGTTACAGAGATGAAATCACTTGGCATGTGGTACCCAGAAAGAAAAATGAAACAAACAAACAAGAAGAAAAAATCAAGTAACAAAAAAAGTAAGGTTGAAACATAGGCGCTAAATAAAGCATTCATTGAATAAAAATATATCAATACTGGCTCATGAATCACAACTAATGAAACATATTAGTCTAAGACATCCATAAAAGTGAGTAGGGTATTAAAGTCTGTGAAGCTATGCACTATCCTCAATTTTCCTATCAATGTAAAACTGTGAGAAATATTTTGTTAATAAAGTGTGCGGTCATCTATCCTATGTTGCGATAACAAAACCCACAAGCCTGGGAACTTTACAGTGAAAAGTTTTCTCTTAGCTGCTCTTTGGGAGATCAAAAGCCCAGGGTTGGAAATTACAACGCATCTGCCTCTGGAGGGTGTGCTTCCTGGCCGTCCTACACCATGACAGGCATCATGCAGGAGGGAAGAGGTCAGAGGGCAAGACAAAGAGAAAAATGGAATCCCCTCGCCCCTTCTTTTTTATGGCAATTCTTTTTTTTTTTTTTTTGGTTCTTTTTTTTTTTTTTTTTTTCGAGCTGGGGACCGAACAAAGGGCCTTGCGCTTCCTAGGCAAGCGCTCTACCACTGAGCTAAATCCCAACCCCTCGCCCCTTCTTTTTAAACAACTTAGATTCTTGACGGTTAACTATGTTCCCAGAACTACATTAATCCCTTCCTGAGACACCATTACTAATGTCCTAATTAGTTTGTACGAATTGCCATCTCTCAAAGATCCCAGCACATCCCAATATCACTGTGCTGTGGACCTATCCACCAACATACACGCACTCTTGGTTCAAGATCTATCAACTTATACATTTTTTTTAAGTTAGAATGTCATCAGTTTAGTATAAAAGAAGGCATAGAAATTATTTAGGTGCTGAGATAGTTCACACTGTCAGTGGAATGGGCACTTCATGTTACACCATTTCAACAGTGATTTCAGTCCTCATACTTTCCAAAAATATCGCCATCTGAAAATAAGAAATAAATCCTTGTTGTCTAGAACCACTTTGGTGCCTCCATATTCTGGAGGAACTTTGTCTCCATCTTTCATACTAACCGGATGAATCTACACATCTCTTCCTTTCTCAGCGGATCTGATCCCACAGCTATGACCGGTTCCTGAAACGCCTTTCCTTGAGACTTTTCTGGAAGCACAATGCCACCTTTGGCTATAGTTTAGGCTACACTCCTTTCAACCAATTCTCTATCAAAGAGCAGGAGAAACTCTCTCAGAGCCTGCCGGTAGTCTCAGAAGCTTAGTCACTATCATCCTAGCAGACGGTGTAAGTGACCGGCAGTGTGGTGCTGGGGAGACAGCTGAGAACTGTATCTTTATCCGCAAGCAGACAGAGCAACTGGTACCATTATTAAATCATACTTCGACTTTGGGTTTTTTTTTTCTTTTTTTCAAGTAAAATGTCTATGATGAGATTTTACCAATAAGCATGCCCTAAAGATTTTAGTACTGGATCCAGGGGGTGTGGTGCTGTAGGGGGAACTGAGGGACAAGACACATCTTTTGGAAGTTGAATTATCTCGAAGATAATACTGGGAAACAGCCCCCTTGCACTCTAACTTCCCCCAATGTGCTGCATTTTTCTTTCTTCTTTGAGACAAAGTCTCTCTCTCTCTGTGTGACCGAGGCTGGCCTCAAACTTACTATCCTCCTGCCTCAGCCTTCTGACTGCTGGGCTTATGGACACCCGTGCCTGGCAACACTGAACTCAGATTTACTGAGGAAGCTCATGTACTGTCTTCTGCAAATAGGAGTGGGCAGTTTCCATGGAGCAAAGAGCTTCCTGGAAGTGTGGGGAGTCCGTCTCTCCTTTGCCATGTGACTCCTTTGATCCTGGCATGTTTGTAAGTATCTTCCCTGGGGAAGTCTGGAGAGCCTGTTCCTCCAACACATGCTAGTGGTTAAACTGTATAGTGGGAAAGCATGCTGGCTTCCGGTGTCGTTGGAGTTGTAGGCTTAAGACCATCATCTTGGCCGGGACGGTCTGGTAGAGAGGACATTCTGAAGAATGCCCTGCTGCTCCCCAGTATAAATGAATCCTATGCTTTACAGGACTACCTCCTTTGGACAGATCCTTCCTTCCCAGAGCTCAACATTTTTCTGTCTGGGGGGGGGGTTGCCTCTTACCCATCACATCCCATGCCATCCCATGCCATCCCAGATCATGGCATTCCACCCATCACATCCTATAATATTTGCGCCATTTAAAAACTCTCACCTTTCAGGGCCCTTTTTAGCTGTCCAATTGAGATGTGAGTGAATGAATCACGACTCCAGCCTCTGCCAGCAGGTCATTCAGCCTTACTTTCTCACCCTTCACTCAAGGCTGCCCTTATATAATGTTTTGGATCTATGGTCTATTTGATAGTTACAGTGTTGACTTTCTTCACCCCCACCCCACCCCCTTCCTCTTCCTGATTCTCTAAGACATTTTTCTCTCTAAGTTCAAGGGGTGGGTGGTTTCGAGAACTGTCATTTTGTGGCGATGGCTGACACGATGGGTGGAGTCAGGGGATGGGGTGGGGTCCCAGGAGAAAACAGAGAGGGCGCCCTCCAGGGTTGGCAGATCTGGGCTGGCAACCAGAAACAGATGAGTTCGTTTCAAAGGCCCTCCTCTCTCCACACCTGTCTTTCCCCAAGTGCTAACATGTCTCATGTCACGGTGTGAGCTGGGTAAAGCTGTGGTTTCTCCTAATTCCCTCCAGTGATTTCCAGACATGACGGCCCTCCTCCTGGATGGCTGACTTCGCTTATGATGCTCTTAGATTAAACTAATTCTTACTTCGAAAGGGGATATTAAAAAGAAAACAGAAAGTGTAAAAACAAAACAAAAGCAAAACCAACAAAACCAACCAACCAACCAACTAAACAAACAATCGAAAAACTGAACGCGGAGATCAAGTCCCTGCGGCCATGCGTGCTTTTCTACAGACAGTTAGGGAGAGTTAGAGCGTGACCAAGGACCAAGCCCTTCCCATCACCACCCTTCTTCATTCTCTTGCCCTCTCCCTCCTTCCTCCCCTCTCTTGCTCTCATTTTCCAGCTGACAGGGTTGAACATTTGTTCATCCTGGCAAACCAACTTCTGAGGAAAAGCTTGGAGCAAAGCAACTTGAGATGCCTGGAATCAGCAAGAATCTGGACACGCTTCGATCCAGCCTTTAAACGAGATGAGGGAGAAGGCTCTCCCCGCTCTGGGGTCTGGGGGGGGGGAATCGGTTGCCTCTCCCCCCCTCTGTCTGGCTCCCGGCCGTCTGGAATCCATTGTGTCTGCCACAGCACCTGGCAGCTGGCATGAGCCCGCTGTCTGCAGCTAGCACACAGGCCGCACTGATGGGGATTAGATGGAGCATACGCCTAGCCTATAAGATGCTTATGGCCTTTTCCAAGCCCAGGACCAGTCCAGCTCAAGAACAGGGCAATTAGATGCAGTCCCATGCTGGGAGAAAAGCTGTTTCTCTGAAGCTAAAGGCTCTAATCCCTCCCTCCCTCCCTGTGACCTCTCTTCTGCTCCACTTTATCTATTTTCCTCCCTTGCCTTTTATTTTACTTTTTCCACGTTTTCCTTTCTTTCTTTGCAGTGTATATGTGTACATGCTCTTGTGTGCGCATGCATGTACACGTGAAGAACAGACACTGAGTGTTTTTCCTCAATTGCTTTTCTACCTTACGATTGGTTCTCTCTCTCTCTCTCTCTCTCTCTCTCTCTCTCTCTCTCTCTCTCTCTCTCCCCCCTGTGTGTGTGTGTGTGTGCTTGCATGTGTACATATATTTTTTGCATGTGTACATATATTTTTTGCATGTGTACATATATTTTTTGCATGTGTACATATATTTTTTGCATGTGTGTGGGTGCACATGTATGTTAGTGCATGTGCACGTGTGTATGCAGTGTGCATCCGCGTGTAGGTATGTTTTTGCATGTGTGTGGATGCACATGTACGTGAGTGCATGTGAACATGTATGTGTACATGGATGTGGAAGCCCAAGGTTGAAGTTGGGAATCATCCTCTATGGACACCTATTGCACCTTCTTCATTGAGGCAAGCTCTCTCAATCAAGCACAGAGTTCATTAATATGATTAGCAGCTTGCTCTGGGGAATCCCTGGCTTCTTCAGAGACTAGAATTACAGGTGGGAGGCCACACCAACTCAGGTATTTATGGGTTTCTTGAGATGTGAGCCATGTTCCTCGTGCTTGTGTGGCAAGCATTTAATCATGGCGCCACCTCTCCAGCCTTCCACTTTCTTTATTTGTTTCGAGAGGTGGTCTCACTACATAGCCACAGCTAGCCTGCTGCTCACAATGTAGACCAGGCTAGCCTCAAACTCAGAGATCCACCTGTTTCTGCTTCCTGAGTGCTGGGATTAAAGGTCAGGGCCACCACGCTTGGCTTTCGCCTTATATTTTTGAGACAAGGTCTCCTATGGAACCTGGAGTTGGATCCTGCTGTGGATTAGAACTCAGGTCCTTATGTCTGAGTGATAAACACTTATTGACTGAGGTAGGGCCCCAGGCCCTGTTCTCCTTTGTCCATCTGCTTTCTGAACACCCAGTTTGCACTTGTCTCCAGAGTAGCGTGTTCCTTTTCCTGACAACCCCCCTGCTCTTCCGCCCTCTGCTCATCCCTCTCTCTCCCCTCCTGCACTCACTTTTCCTTTCTGTGCGGTTGCTTTGTGCTGACTGCATTTCTCTCCACTTGTGTGACAATTTAAACGGACCGTGCTCGTTCTCTCTCTCTCTCTCTCTCTCTCTCTCTCTCTCTCTCTCTCTCTCTCTCTGTCTCTCTGTCTCGGGGGGAAAGCAAGTTCCATAGTTGTAGATCAGCACGCACCTTCATATGTTTGTGGGCAGGCAGGGCAGTACTCAGTACTCAGAAAGCCATGGAAACTGCCCTTGATTGAGTACATCAGACATGATGGTGAGCCCAACCGCTTTCTGTCTAATTATGATGCGCTCCTTGCTTTTATATGTTTTAGGGTGTTGGATAAAACAGCGGTGGGTTTAGGGTGGGAAAAGTATTTCTGGTTTGATCCAAACATCTAAAACCAGGGTTCTTCCAGCGTTGGCATGCACCCAGGTACCTGCCCAGCTCCACCACAGTTTCCAGTGCAGTTTGGGTGGGGCCTGAGAGTGCACGCCTGGCAGGTTCCCAGATGGCTGATGCGAATGGCCCGGCATTGACCTTGAAGTTAGGAGCTAGTCTGAACTCTACCCCAAATGACAGTAAACATCGTCACCTTGACACATGGGCATTGCTGGCTCAGTTCACAAAAGGATTTGCATTTGTCTGTAAAAACTGTCCACCAAGTGAGAGTGTCATGGTGTGAAAGGAATCCAACTAAGGGAACATAAAGACGGGGCTTATGTTAAAGAAGGACTTAAAGAAGTCCTAAATCATAGGACTTCAGTCAGGGTAGTTTGCCCTCTTTGCAGAATTACATGGGACCCTTTTCCATTTCCTGGCTGACTGCATCTTGTTGGTTCTCTGAGTAAAGGACCTCTGAATGCTATTACTCGAATGTGAGGAACTGTATTAAAGCGTTGCAGCATTAAGAAGATTGAGAACCACTGTACTAGAGGTGGGGATGGACTTCAGCTGTATGCTGCCTTGAGCCTGCACCGGTTTTCTCAGGGAGGCAGGAACCAAATGGAACTGTTAGGGAGGTGGCTGAAAAAGGTAAGTTCTTAGCGTCTCTTGCCCTGAGATCTCCGGGAGGAGCACAGACACTGGGAAGAAGTGGATGCAAAAACCAGCCACCAATTGATCTTCAGTGCAGAGCAAAAGCGAGATTGGAACTGTAGTTCCATGGGCAGCTGGAAGAGTCCAGAGAGGATAATGGGTGGCCAACACTTTAAAACCTAATCAAATGGGGGAAAATGGGAAGTAGCAATGCTTTGCATAAAGCAAGTGTCATTTTGTAAAGCTTGTTTTGGTGTTTATGTTTGAGTGTGTGTGTGTGTGTGTGTGTGTGTGAGAGAGAGAGAGAGAGAGAGAGAGAGAGAGAGAGAGAGAGAGAAACAGACAGACACAGACACAGACACAGTCACAGACACAGTCACAGACACAGACACAGACACAGACACAGACACAGACACAGACACAGACCAAGAGATTCTGGATCATAACTTATGAATGTCAAAAATGTTTAAAAGTCCTAGAATGAAAAAAAAATCAAGTGAATTGAATAATTTGTTGGTTTTGTGAGTTGTAGAGGATGGAACAAGCATTGTGGGTCCATTGGCTGGTTTTGTGTGTCAACCTGACACAAGCTGGAGTTATCACAGAGAAAGGAGCCTCCCTTGAGGAAATGCCTCCATGAGATCCACCTGTAAGGCATTTTCTCAATGAGTGATCAAACGGGGAGGGCCAGCCCATTGCAGGTGGTGCCATCCCTGGGCTGGTGGTCCTGGGTTCTAAAAGAGAGCAAGCAGAGCAAGCCAGGGGAAGCAAGTCAGTCAGCAGCACCCCTCCATGGCCTCTGCTTCAGCTCCTGCCTCCAGGTTCCTGCCCCGTGTGAGTTCCTGTCCTGACTTCCTTTGGTGATGAACAGCAATGTGGAAGTTTGAGGCAAATAAACCCCTTCCTCCCCAGCTTCCTTTTTGGTCATGATATGCAGGAATAGAAACCCTGACTAAGACAGTGTGTTATTAGCTCACCCGTCTTTCTGAAGCCACATTTTCTACTGTTACCTGGGTTCAGCAGGGCATTTCTGTCAGGTCCTGGGGCCCTTGCCTAGACCTATCTTGTCCACTCAAGATTCTCCCACCCTCGAAGGGTTGCTGGTGGTGAGGGCTGGGAGTTCTCGAAGATAAAAGAAACAGGCTGGGCTCTCTACTCAGAGTTTTCAGGATCTTGTGGGCACCAAGGAAAACAGGCAGGAGACCAAGCCCCGGGTGTGGAAGATGTTTGTTATGGAGCAGAGGTTCACACTGAAGGGCAAGTCAAGGCTTTCGACAGACAGAAGTAGCACTGTGTTTCCAATAGATTGCTTTCTGGACAAACTTAGTTTAATGGAGGGAGGGGAGGGGATGTCTGTGTAGCTGTTTCCTCCAAATCTCAACATTGCCTCCTGAAGGAGGGAAGAAACTCACAAAGCTAAAAGGCTCACAAAACTTACAAGCCTCCACAAACCCGAAGACACACACGGCCTAGCCTCTCCCCAAGGTTGGACAGTCCTCACCCATGCTGGGGTGGGCTTCTAGAGAGGCGGTTCCCTTGAGTCATCTGTACTTCCATCAAAAGCCGTGGGGCTAACCATAATATGTTCCTTGCTTCACCAAGTTAGACTGGGGTGGAGTTGTTTCCTTGCCCTATCTGGGATAAGGAGACATCTGTCCCTGTTTCTCCATTAAAAGGCAGGCAGCCCAGAGAACCCCACAAATAGGGCTTACTAAGCCTTGCTTCCCTTTTCTGTCCTTAGATGGGTTTCTCAGGTGGCATCAGGCACACCACAGGAACAGGCAGCTTTGCTAGACAAACAGTAGGAAGAACTACGAAATGAAGGAAAGTTGGGATGGTCTTGTGGGCCATGGTGGGGTGCTGTAATATTGCTCCTACTTGCATCTGCCTAGAACCACCTTGCACCCCTTACCCCCTGTCCATCTAGATACCCACAAAGTAAAATCAACAGGGACAAAAAAAACCAGAAGGAACAAGCAAGCCACAGAGCTAGTCTGGATGTTTCCTTTCTTTTAGACCCAGCCTGACTGGCCTGGTTCATGAAAGATCTGCTTAGTCAACAAAACAGCCACTGGCATTAAGTTACAGAAAACAGAGAGCTAAACAGCGTGGAATTTCTTTTAGAGGGGACACTGAACAATGGACTCACACCAGCAGGGTCCGTTTCCAGATGGATCCGTGTTGCCCTTCAGCTCGTTAAGTTGCTTTGGGCTTTCCCAGTACCGACCTCTGAATGTTCAGAGGTAGCATTTCGGGGTCAAATCTGGACCACGCAGAAAGCATGCTTTGAGGGTTTGCCTACTGAAGCGTCGCCAATATCTCTTTTTTTCATAGACTGAACTATTCCAAGGCTTTTCATATCGGTCGGAATGGCGTGAATTTCATTTATGAAAGATAAATGAAATGTTAAACTGGGTACAAATCTAATCTTTTTTTTTTTTCCTGGTATTGAAATTCCTCATTATCTGCCCTTCCCTGTTCTCTCTCCTTTTTTTTTTTTTTTTTTCTTTTCGTTTTGCTTGTAAGAGGATGTCCGTGATAGAATAACTGGCTTTTCCCAGAATGGCTAATACATGACAAAAAGAACACCATTCACTAATAACAATTTGTTGATTGTTCCCTGAACCCCTGGGAGGTGGGTGGAGACTGAGATTCTGTCCGTAGTAAAGGGAGTGCAACTATGTGATAGGCCTTATGTCAAGGCCAAGTAGGAACTCAAAACGGAGGTATGCTGATCCTATAGAAAGCCTAGCTTCTTTCTGCCCCGCCCCCTCCAGCTCAGGTGCCTGCAGAGTCTATTAGCACGTGGCCCCGCTTATCAAAATATTCTATGCTAGTGTTTGTCCCCAGGCGTCAGGGAGGCCAGGAAGTAGAAATAAGTCTGCTAGACATCCAGGAGAGCTGAGGACTTATTAAGGAAGGGGATTGGGGGACCGTAGGGGGGTCTGTGGGGGTAGCCAATGGGGAAGACACAATGTGTACTGATTGGGAGAGATTAGAAAACTGAACTCTGCAAGCACAAAGAGTAATTAAGGAAATCAGAAAAGTTCTTAAATTAGAAGTGGGATTAGAGAATGTACCAGGGAAGGGAGATTTGATCTCAGAGTATCCTGTGTGCTAAGAGGCTTTGGGGGTTTGTTGAGAATAGGTTCAAGACATTCTGAGTATTAGAGAATGGCACCAAACCAGGTTGCCCTGAAAGAGCTGTCTCTTGAAATGGGAGTTAAATAAAGGGTCATTTGGCAGCTAATCTGGAACAGCGGTGGTGGTTGTCACTAACAACACAGCACATCAAGGGGCAAGCAAGAGTAAAACCACCTCCTGGCCCAGAATTAGAGGAATGTGAGAAGGGGCAAGGTCCCACAGTGCCAGTTGGTGTCAGTCCTTTACGACCTAAAGACCTCCTTATGGTGCAGTAGTGAAGTGTCTCTCACAGGCTACAGAGTTTGGAAAGTTGGTTTCCAGATGGTGGCCCTCTTTTGGGAAGCTGTGGAAACTATGGGAAGTAGGGCCACTGGGGTATGGCCTCCTATTTTGTTTCTCTGTTGTTGTGATAAAACAATGACTAAAAAGAACTTGGGGAAGAAAGGGTTTCTTTTAGCTTACATCAAGAAAATCTAAGTCAGAAACCTTGGGGTAGGCACCAAAGCTCACTTTCTTCTGAAACTTAGGACTTCAAAGTCAAGCAGTAGCCATGGCCCTGGAGCCTGGGTCGGGGGAGATCATGGCCATTTTATCTCTTTACCCAAGAGGCAGTTCACCAAGTAGAGCCCTGTGCTGCCCAGAAATGGCTTCATGGAGGGCACCTGGTTGCTAGTGGCCGGAAGTAGAAGCTGATTCTCCCACCTCGTGGGGATAGGGTGGAGTGTGGAATGGGTCTTTACTGGGAGAATACAGGGAATTGCAGAACTGAAGGAGACAGACCTCAGGCAAGTTTGGACAACCCAGGCAGAAGGAAGTCAGTTCTCTAGAACTTCACTATAGAAGCAAATTGACTTGGGCTTTTTTCTTTCTTTTTGCAACTCAGATACGTGTGAGGAATTAAATCCAGTCCACTTCTCAGTTTGTGGGCCCTGTCCTCATAAGTCTGGGCAAAGCACATCTTACTTTGCTTCCTTTATTTGATCCTCACATCCCTTTTCTCTCCTTCCCAGAGACAACCACTTTACATGAATTTGATTTATGCCTTTGATTTAAATCCGTACCCATGGATAGAAAGCATGTGTTTGCATTTAATATTTCTACACTTCTTTGTAGACTCTCAAAAGTGCCTGAAGTCCTCTCTGTGGTGGAATGTGGGCACAGTTCAGTGGCTATGAGTTGCCACAGCATATACCCTTGCACGCAATGATCAAGAGTAGTCTTCATACCCACTTCCTTGTAGATGGGCACCTTGCTCTGTCTTCACTCTCTACAGTGTCCATGTAGGTCACTGTAATAACACGGCCTCATGCATTCCTACTGTTCTGGGTGAGAATTTTCCTACTACAGTAGTCTTTCGCCGTCACTCTGAGGATGGGAGGGAAGAGGAACAAGGCCTACTTATAGGCATGATTACCTCACAGCCTTCTGTAGATTCTAATGCCTTAGATAGAAGTGGGTCCTGGAGTGGGGTAGGTTTAATGTGATACTTCTTATGATCAAGTGTATCTGGGGAAAGAATTACCTTCAGTGTCCATACCAGAATCAGATGCTGGGTTAAAGGTACAGAGAGATGGCCTTGGTGACATCAAACACCATTTCTGAATGGGTGGTTCTCCCATCTCTTCTCTTCTTTTTTTTTTTTTTTTTTTTTTTTTTTGCCTGTTGGTCCTTGGGTTTGGAGCATGAGAGGATCTCACCTCTGGGCAAGTGCTGTATCACTAAGTCACATGTCCAGTCCTTGGCTCTCTCTTCTCTCTACCAATTCTTTGTTTTTAATGCCCAAAGTCAAGTTGGTTTTTCACTTATGACTCTTTGTAACTGAGTTCTCCTTTCTTTTCTTTCTTTCTTTTTTTTTTTTTTTTGGTAAAATTGACAGTTATTTTTAAGTTCTTGCTCCCATTTTATTATTATGACTCCATCCACCATTGTTCATTCTGTTTATTTTCCTCTGGTTTTTATTTCCCACTCTGCATTCATGTTCTCTCAGGACAGCGGTTCTCAACCTGTGGGTTAGGTCCCTTTTGGGAGTTGATAGATCCTTTTACAAGGATTACATATCAGATATCCTGTATATCAGATGTTTACATTACAATTCATAACAGTGGCAAAATTTCGATTATGAAGTAGCAACAGGAATAATTTTCTGGATGGGGGTCACCAACCACAACATGTGACCATATTAAAGGGTCACAGCATTAGGAAGGTTGAGAGGCACTGTCTTAGGATATACCTAGGCCATATCATGAGCCTCAGCAAAGGGACAGTCTCTCGATCCCAACACTTGCCATTCCCAGAGCTGGGAGGAAAAGTAGGTGTGGGGTTTGAGGGAGAGTGGCAATGACCAGATGGAGCTGGGGGACCTTCCAGGACAGGGAGAGCCTCAGATGGCAGCTCTGTCATCTTGCCCGGGAGGTCCATGTTTATCTTCCTGGGTTAGAGCAGCCTGATGGGGTCTTCAAAGACTGACACATAGAGAATGGGGAGTTCCTCCATCCTCTCTGTACTCTGGGGATCCCGGGGGGATTGGGCAGTAGTCTGCAGTCAGACTCTCTCTCTCTGGGTTTCACTTCCCCAGAAAAGGTGGTCTGTGAACACTGAGAGCTCTAAAAGGCTGAGAGAGCACAGCACACACAGATGTTCTCTCCTGAGCTCTCCCTCTTGACTCCCTGCTCCTCCCACTCCACTTCTCTTCCTCTAAATGTGCAGATTTTGTGTTATGGTGTGATGTTTGGATAAATGTTATCAAGCCAGGGTAAGGGACAGATTCATCACCTCAAGCATGTATTATTTCTTTTTGGTGAGCGTTTTGAGCTCTCCCCTTCCAAGCTACTTTAAACTACACAATGCATTACTATTGATCATCTTCATGTCCCGGTCTGTGCACCATTCCTACCTTTGGTGTTGCCTCTTACGCAGTCCTCCTCTGGGTTCCTTGCAGACTTCCTACCCGCTTCATAGCACTTTCAGACTGCTTAAGGGATGTCCAGGCTGAGCCCCAGCGGAAGACAGGGGGCACATATCTGGCTCCAGTCTCTGTGATTTTCCTCGCTTATAGTCCTGGTCCTTATTTCAAGAGGGAGATTCTGGGTTACACAACCACCCCTTCACCTTGGTTAGATATCAGAAAGACCAGTAAGACCATGCGTTGGGCCTCCTGGTGGCTTAGGCCTGGAGACCCAGTTATTTGAGAAGTTGAGGGAGGATTGAAAGTTCCAGGCCAACCTGGGCTACAGAGTGAAATCAGAGCCAAATGAGGAAACGTAGTAAGAACTTGTCTCAAAATTCAAAACCCCCAAGGGGGCCAGGGGATGACTAGTAGTTTAGTGGCAAGGAATTCATTCAACCTATAGAACTGCAAACTCTAAAACAAAACTTAGAACAAAAACCTAACCACGCAATGGCTGGGCTGGGCAGGGCAGCATTTAGTAGTGGTTTTCTGACTGCTCAATTACAGACCCATCTCTAGTGCTGGTGCAGCTATTCCCGGAAAACAAGAAGGGCTTCCAGCCTTGAGCCCTCCTAGGGTGACTTGATTTTTCCATGCCATCACCTCTTAAAAATGGTTAACCACTCCATCACCTGTTCCCGTGGAGGCTTGATGGGGAGGGGGTGTGGGGGGACAGGAGGAGGGGCTGTTTCATCCTCTATCCCGGGGAGCTACAGTAGCTCAAATGTTGTGCAGAGAAAAGGCCTAGGAAGTATTCAGAGTGGTGGTTAAACTCACTGCTGGGACCTGCTGGGGCCTCTTGCCTTCCAGTTTGGCTCTTCCCAAAGGGTCTGGCTCTCGTCCCACACAGACAAGACACACGTCTTTAAAAGTTGTCCAATTTCAACTTCATCTAAAGTGAGCAGCCAGTGCACCTGTCGATGCTGTTTTTCACTCACACGCAATCTCATGAAAAAGAAATGATACCCATAGGGCCTTTGCTGGACCAAGTCTGGGACAATGACATTTTATTTTATATTTGTCCATCTCTTCCACGAAAGGCACATCAGCATAGGAGCAGAGTGATTTCTAGCCTCTGTAAGAAAAACCAGGGTCCTCTTTGGAGAAGTTCCCGTGTTTTGTGCTCTTTGGGTTTCGGAAGAAGGTCTCTCACATCCTGAGACCTCACAGAAGGGTCTGAAGCTATGTTCTGAGGAACCATGGGTTATGTGCCTGGGAGGCTGTAATGCCACCTGCAAAAGAGGATCCACAGGTTACCTTGATCAGGTCCCCGTTGGCCAGGATCTTGAGACCTGGTGTGGGTCACACAGGGAGCTTGATCTTATGGTCTTGGGAAAGGGTCATGTCTGGCTCCAGTTGTGGTTGTGGGAGAATGGCTGTGGGGAACCCCTCTGCGGTCTGTCCCAGGTACATAAATGACACTGAGATATTTTGGCAGAGGCACTGAGCAACAAAGAAGAAATACCGGTGGCCATCTATCTATATTCATTCCACTGAGTGAAGAAAAAAGAAATACAAAGAGAGGCCATGACTGCTCCTAGGTAGGGTGGAGGAGAGGGTTTATTGTAGATAAAAGGGAGAGCACAGTCAGAGGCAGGGACATCTGCGAGAGTCCAGAGTGACCCGACCCTAAGCGACCCTAAGCGACATGAGAGGAGAGGTAGAGAGGTGAGGGGAGAGCCAGACCAAGAGGCCAGAAGGGTAAAGGGTTGGATTATATCACTGGGGAAAGGGGAGCCTAGCCTCAGGGCTGGAGAAGGGTAGGGGCAAGGTTTGCCTGAGGTAGGGACTCAGGGAAGCTGGAAGAACCTGGTGGCCCAGTCCGCTTTGATATGCTAAATAGGTACTTTAGTCTTTTGTCCTGGGTTTGAGTCCTAACACCCGCATCTAAGGATTTGACCTCCTAAATTCAACCAAGCACCAAACAAAAGTATTCTTAAAAATCAGTACCAAGGGTGTACAGACTTTTCTTCTTGTTCCCAGGGCATTGCAACTTAATTTGCTATACAACATCTACCTTTTATTGGGTGCTATAAGTCATCAAGAGCTGTATTAAAAGATACAGGAGGATGTGTGTCAGTTTGCTGCAAATAGCATCCTATCTGATATAAGGGCCATAGGCATCTGCTGATTTGGGTATTCTCTTCCAAGGGGATGCCTGTAGGAAGGAACCCCAGAAC
The DNA here is from genome assembly GCF_011064425.1 of Rattus rattus. Taxonomy (NCBI): domain Eukaryota; kingdom Metazoa; phylum Chordata; class Mammalia; order Rodentia; family Muridae; genus Rattus; species Rattus rattus. Next base: position 56,605,103 of record NC_046167.1, on the reverse strand, counting down.
ATCTCTGGGCTCTGGGATAATGGATTATAATGCCTAACACTGGTTGTTTTAATCAACCTTACCAAGTTGGGGCTAAGAATAGGAATATCATCTAAAGATGATATCAAAGGGTGCAGGAGGATATGAGTCAGTTCTACACAAACATCCTCCCATCTTATATATTTTTGGATGTATATAAACATCCCATCTTATGTATATTTAGAAAAATGTCAGGCTCAAGGGGAACCACTCCCTATGGAGACATTGTACCCAGAGGAATCTGCTTTGAGGATGCTATGTGCTTAAAATATGTATCTCCCTCCTCTTTTACAAAGGAAAGAAAAGAAAGCAAGAAAAATAGAATTAAGGAAAAACTACATTGCCAGTGGACTGAGCAGGTGAGCAGAATAAATGAAAGAAATGACCCCACAGGATATTCACTGAACAGAAATAAAAACTAGCAAAGAAGGCTGGAAATGAAGTCTATCCAAGGTCAAGCTCAGTTTAGGGGGACATAGAGTCTACTGGCTACTCCAACCCCACTGGATATCATCATGTTGCCACAAATAGTGTCATCATTAGCTCCAACTGTCAACTTGATACAAACCTAGAGCCACCTAGGAAAAGGGAACAGATCAGTCTGGCCTGCAGCTAGTCTCTGAGGCATTTTCTTGATTGTTAATTGATGTGGGGGAGTTCAGCCCACTGTGGGTGGTGTCATCCCTATGCAAGTGAACTTGGGTTGTTTGAGAAACATAGCTGAGCAAGTGAGATGAAGCAAGCCAGTAAGCGGAATCCTCTGTGGTCTCTACTTCAGTTCCTGATCTAGGTTCTTGCCTTGGACCCTCTCAGTGATGGATTATTATGACCTGTAAGCTAACGTAAACTTTCCTTTTCAAGTTGGTCTTGCTCAGGGTTTTATCACAACAACAAAAATCAAATCAAGACAGGTAGAATCCATCAGGTGCTGTGCTCTGCTTTTGTGTCATGTCCTATGACCTAATGTCCATCATGCTGGCTCATACTTCTTTGCTCAGTCTGGAATATGAGGCAGTAGACACCTGGGTACTCTAGGGGAAGGGGTAAGACCCTCAGGAAATGACAGATCCCTCACATATGGCAAAGAATTCAGAATCTGAGACATCAGAGCCTTCCTTAGAAAGACATCTAGTTCTGCATCATCTGCAATGAAAAATGGCCAACACTGATATCCTTGTGACTCTGTTGAGAGCATCCATGTCCAGGATATCTCAAAGTTTCTCTCCTTTTCCTAATACTAACTCCACCATGCCCACAAATCTGGAATCTTTAGCTGTTTTGTCATCTCTCCCTGTCTTTTAAGTTTCAGACTGTTGTATTTGATCTATTAGATGACCCTTATACACTACTGAATCATTATCACGTAAGACGAGTGTGTTTATGTGAATGTGTCTCTTGAGTCCTAAAGCCATTATCTTTTGGAAGGTAAAAAGTATGGCCATCTGAGCTGGGTAGCCTGAGCTACAAGATCAGGAAGAGTCAGGAATGATGGTACAACCCACTAATCTCATCACTTGGGAGGTTGAGGAAGAAGAACTGTTGAGGTCCAAGTCACCAGGACAACATAGTGAATGTCAACCAGTCTGGGCAGCATAGTAAGACCTTGCTTTCCACTCTCTCCAATGATCCACGAGGTTCAGCACATCTTTCTATTAACTGCAGAGTATTTATATATTACAAGAGTCATGTCTTTCTGTGACTTAGTCTTATCATCTGTAAAATAGGGATGACCTTTTCTTCCAGTGCTATCATAAGGATTAAATGAGTTACCACATGATGGTATTGCCTGGCTCACAGGAAGTACTCAATGATTGTCATTTTCCACTGACTATTGCCATTTTCCTAGTTTCTTTTATCAGTTAGTTCTTGATTGCATGTGCTGGAAAGTTCTAGATCACAGTAGAGTACATTTTTCTCTCTGTATTTTATCTGTTCCAGAGTCCATTGATTGGGTTTCTCACCCCCTTTTTTCTTTTCCCCCTTCGGTCCTCTCCAGATTCACTGCCACGGCCTTAGTTTTGGCCCCATCATCCCTCACTTGTGTGACAGAAGCCACCCTCTAACTGGTCTATTAGCTTCCACGTACTTCTGGGTAATAAAAAGCCATAAAATTATCTTCTGTGGGCATCAAATAGTTAACAATGTCAAGCCTCTAATGGTAACCTAGAAAATATTGTAGTAACGTTCCATGGTTTGCTGATGAGTTGCTGCCCCCAGCCCCGACTAGACACTTTTACCTTCTCCTTTTGCAGACAGGGAAAGTACAGTAGAGAATACATATGCCTAGCGCCTTACGTCAATACATGCTTAGGCGAGATTTGAACCAAGGCTCCCCAAAGCACGCATCTGTTCACAGTGACGACTCCGTGCATGTGGTTACCAGAACAGCTGTCCCGTCTCACAAATGGGAAAGTTTATACTCTCGGTTTCAGTGTAACTCTTTTTGGCGCTAGGAGGTAACCTAAGGTCTCACACATGCTTAGCATGTATGCTGCCATTGAGCCACAACCCCAGCCTCTCTAGCTTTTTAAAACTAAAACTGTGAAGTAAATTCAGCTTGGTTGCTATAAAATGGGTGGGTTAATATTGCCCTCTGGTTTTTTAAAGATTATTTTACCATATGCTTAGTGTTTTGTCTGTCTGTCTGTCTGTCTGTCTGTCTGTCTGTCTGTCTGTGTACCCGTGCATGTCTGGTACCTACGAAGGCCAGAGGTAGGCATCAGATCCCCTGGAACTGGAGTTATAGATGGCTGTGAGCTGCCATGTGGGTGCTAGGAGCAAAGCCTACAGGAGCAGCAAGTGCTCTCATCCACTGTATCCTCTCTCTAACCACCACCCCTGCCCCCAGCTTCCCCCCCGCCCCGCTGCGCCTGTGAAATGTTTGGAGGCCTCTATTCAGTTCTATAAATGCAAGGTTTGTAAGATACTTTTCTTTCACTAAAATACTTTAAATTTCCCAACTGTTTTACTTTTTTTCTAGCTTTCTGGCTTAAATAGGATTTCTATAACTAAATGTATGTTTGATACATGTGTGTGTGGTGTGTGTGTGGTTGATGGTGTATGTTTAATATGCATTTGATTTTTTTCCTCTCTTGAAACCCCATATTTCAAACTTATCATCATGTGTAGCTTTACTTTTAACTTGTCTGCTTTTGTTACTGGGTTATTATTATTGTTTTTATTATTTTTTAATTTTTATTATTATTTACTATGGTGATGGTAGTAGTACTTGAGACAGGATCTTGGTGTGTAACCCAAGCTAGCCTTGAACCTGAAATCCTCCTGCCTGAACATTCCTAGTGATGTATTGCAAGTGTGTCCCACCACACCCATCTCTGGTCAGTTTGTTTTTCCTTTTTCAATTTCCTAGTCTTTCCTCTCAGTCTCTTTTCCCAGTGTAGACTCACATTGCACAACTATGCATACTTACATTTCCGGATTACCCACAATGCAGTTTGTGTTCATTTCCAAGTTATCCCTCCTGGTGAGTGTTGTTTTTTTAATGCAACAGGAAGGAGCATAGATAGATAGATAGATAGATAGACAGACAGACAGACAGACAGACAGATAGAGAGTTGGGGTAGCCTAGCAGCTAGGCAAGTTGTTGCTAGGCAACTGTTGGGCGGAACCTAGCGGGATCATCTGTAAGCCATAGTGGAGAACCCCATTTGTGGTCTTCATCTCTACTTCTGTATTGACGTCTCAATGGCCTGCTGGCTGCAGACCTCTCTTCCTTTCTCTTTTCTTCTTCTCTCTCTGTTATTCCCTTTCCCTTCTGGAATACAATTTGTTCTCCATGAAGGGTCTGTGGGAAGCAGAGTTTGGAATCCATTGCCCTGTGCTTCACTTGCATCCTGACCTCCCTCCCCCCCTGGGAGCAGCTACGGGGACAGGGCTGTGAAAAGGAGCATGTTAGGGGGGCTTAGGGGCTTCTCACTGCAAGCCTCCATTCACCTCTTCCTGAGAGCTGACGGCGACTTGCAGGGAATGTTGGGAAAAATTCAAGTGACAGGTTATGTAAGGGCTGGTGGCTGCCTGATGGACGGCAGACTGTGGGGAGGGGGTGTAGGGGGTATTTGAACAGTTCAGGAGAGGGTACTTTGCAGGCAAGGTGCAAGTACTGTGGGTTATAACATAAAGGTGCCTGTTACACCAGGGAGGTGGGGGCAGAAATCAGTGTAAGTTACTTGTCTCTGGAGATCTGCCAAAAGACTTCATTTCCTGACCACTAAACCCTTTGAAGTCTGCATGCCCCGCCCCCATCACAGTTATAAACAGTGAGGCTCCAGGGCCAGCTCCTTTCCAGCCACACCTGCTAGTATATAGATCTGTCCCCAGGAGGCAGCTTCCTGTACCTTGTGGTGCTCAGGCAGCCTCCTGACGCAGCTGCTCTGGGGTCTACGTCAAGAGTGTTAGCACATGCATGGTACAGAGTCCACAGTTATCCAGGGTGGAAGCTAAAATCTGGGGCTTACATGGAAAAGATAGGATGTCCCAAAGTTGTATCCTGTTGGGGTTACCAAATCTCTCAGTCTCCGGAACACTTACTGAAGGCTGGATTCATTGGCGCTCTCTCTCTCTCTCTCTCTCTCTCTCTCTCTCTCTCTCTCTCTCTCTCTCTCTCTCTCTCCACACCTGCCTTGGTGATCTGAGTTATTCTAGGGTGGAGTAGCTGCAGGGGCCCTCTGCTTTGTCTCAACAGTTAACAGATCCCAGCTCCTCTTCAGTGTCAACATGTTTTCCCATGTGTGCCAAGGGTAGCAATTTCCCTGCCTTATCAGCCTAGCAAGGAGAAGGCCAGTTTCCAGGAAAGCAGCTACCTGATCCAGCCTGGTGGAAACCCATTCGCAGCCCAGCCACTGTTCTGGTCTTTGCATCCCAGCACTCAACAGTAGGGCCACGGGACAGCGTTTTCAGTTGGCTAGCCTTCCTTCTCCTAGCCCCGTGGTGGTTTGCAGAGTGCCTTGAGTCTTTGAACATCTCCAGGCCTCTAACCCTCCATTGGTAAAGGATAACAAGGCAGCAGCTTGTGGGGCCTGGGCTAGCTGGGTGGGCCCAGAAAGGCACTTCTCTTCTGTGGCGTCCTTCCCTCCCTGCTAAGCTCCCTGTCTTGTGAACCCAGTAGGGAACAATGGCTGTGACGCTGACAGGCTGTTGTTAGGTACTTCCCACCCTGGCTGTGGCCTTTGATTAAACCGGGGTGATGGTGGTGGTGGGGTGTACTTTGGAGAGCCCTGAATAAGCTGGTTGAGCAGCCGTTTGATTCGAAGAGGCTCTTTTCATAACCATATATGCCTCCCCCAAGAGAACCAATAAATAATGTGGCTATTCCCGCACGGCTGTCTTTCCAAAGCTGCTCCGGGAGTCTCTGGCCCCCACCAGTGGCTTCTCCTGTTTCAATTTCCATGTCCTCTGGCTTTCTGTAACTCAAGGAGCCCCTGAGCTTGGTAACAGCTGACAGCCAGACAGCTCCTAGTGGTGGCACCTGGGGAAGGAAGGGGTGGATGGGCACTGACTTGTCAGCTTGCTCTGAGGCACCCTGTCCCTAGCTGCTATGAGTCATTTGAAAGGTGAGCAAGAATGTGCTCTGGGTGAGTATAAGGGGAGGGGGTGTCTTCGGTGCCAAACCCAGGGAACATGGCAGAGCCCTGGAGGCGAGGATGGGTGGGTGTGAGCCCTGTTCCAGGGAGAATCACGGACAGTCCTGTTGTCTCTGCAGATCATTACCTCAGAAGGGAGCTGGCCTTGGCTCCGGTGAGCATCACCCTGAAACCAGTGGCCATTGCGATGCGTTTGGAAGAGACCGCTTTGCATAAAGGGGCGCTGCAGTGGGTCAGAGGGCGCCATGTTGAGATCGGGGTGTCCCGTTTCGTGGCTGGCAGTCGCATGGGGGGTGTCTCATTGCGTGCCGTAGGCGCAGGAGGCATCGCATCCCGCATTTAGGCAGACACATGGCTAGGCTGCTTTCACAGTTATTCCGGAAAGCTTGTGGAACCTCCGGAGTACCTACGAAGCCCAAACTTCCTATTTTACAGACAAAGAGCCTAAAGCCAGAGGAGAATGGGAAGTGGAGCTTGAGACCGTCACCTTCCTTATTCTCAGGTTGCCCAGTTTCACACCCCTGCCGCTCCACATTGTATCTAGAATGGGGTGGGCAGTGTGAGTATGCGCTGTAGAAGTGGGTGATGAGAAGCTGCAAAGCCCAGGAAAGTCTCTGGCTTAGTCTCTGTCCCTTCCACCCTCTTGCTCTATCTACCATGCCCTCGTACCCTGGTCCCCTCCAACCCTATTGGCTTTTCCTTCTGGGCCGGAGTAAAACCTTCACTGAGTTTAACCCCAAGGGAAAGGAGAGAGGCTAGACCCAAGTTAGTGACTGGAAAGAACCCCCCAGCCATGCCCCTGCATCCAGCTGTCCTTTTATTACTGTGTGCTTGGATAGAAGGAGCCAAACATGTCACCAGGGAGTGCCTGGCGGTGCTGACGCTCCTGGCAGAGTGTTGCTGTAGCCAAGAAGTCGTCAGGCTCTGATTTATCCTATTGCCAAGTGCTGGGTGGAAAGTTCTGAGAACAAGTGCTAGAAATGACAGCACACACGAAAGCAGAGGCCTGGCTCCGAGGGGCATCTTCCCTCAGAGCTCTGGAATGGCACGCATCTGTTTATCTCCGGCCGTGCCAGCCCACCAAAGCTACCCACCCCTGCTTCCCCGCCATGGACTCAGCGTGCCACGGTATTTAATAGATGTTAAAAAATAGTAACATCGGAGCCTGTGGCTCTAGTGCTTTTGTCACAAAGTTTCCTTCTTGGTGAGGCCTGATTGGCTGGGCCGGAGACTCTAGAGAGAGGCCAAGTCAGGTGTGGGTTGGCCCTGGACCTGACTCATCTGCTGAGGTCACAGTGAAATGGATAAGGATGGGGTGTTTGGACATACATGTCTAGGACATTTGTCATCTTTTCAACAGGAGAATGGCTCTGGATACCCCATTTCCTTCTCTTGTGAGCAGGCAGAGTCTCTCAGTCCATGTGTCGATATGTCTGTCCTCTCGGGGGGTGGGGGGGTGGGGGCTGTAGGGCACATGGCTGGGGGCAGTGGATAGAGAGTTCTGTCACCCTCTCTTCCTTGCCTTTGCAGGATGAGCTCTGCGATTGTTCAGCCGATATTTCCCAGACTGGTGGTTAGTGTGGAGAGACTGGGGTTTTCCTGCCTCTCTGGGCTGTGGCCTTTCTTCTCTTCCTCCTTGTGAAGATGGTGGAACTGGGGAGGTGGGGTGAGAAGAAGAGGAAAACATGACACAGGCTTGTCCTTACCCACGGGCCTGCACAGGGGACTTCAGCAAAGGGCATCTGTGGGCAGTCATCTTTCCTCTTGACTGGAGTCTCCTGATGTTCTGATCCTTAGGGATGGAAGATAAGTTCCCCATGACTCACTTTACCTCTGCCTGCACCTGCTTCTTGAGGTAGTTTGCTTTGGAAAGGTCCAGGAAGCAGACCTGGTCAGTGGCTATAGGTTGGCACGACCTGGCATTTCCAGCCCTCAGTGCTGATTCCCACGGAGAGCTCACCTTGAGAGAGAGTGCCCTGGGAGATGCCAGACCCCTTCTAGGCTTTCTTCTCTCTACCACAGTCCTGTGAGAAGAAATGGACACCCAGAAAACCTAACTCTCCCTTACATGATCATCAGTAGCAGATTATTTTCTGGGGACCCTGGGCATTATAGATCTGGAGTTGTTTGAGTCGTCAGCTGTCAGAATTGCCTGTGAGCTTTGGCTAGACAGGAAGGCGGACCACCCCACCAAACGCTCCTCCCTTTCTTCCGTTTCCTTCATCATTGTGTATCTACCGCCTTTGATCTTCACAGCAACACACTGTTACTTGAGTCACGCTCCTGGGAAAGGCAGATGGAGATCTGGGGGTCACAGAGAGATGACAAGTCACGGGATTGTCAAGAGGTTCACAGGAGAAGGCTCTGAGCACAGGGCTGGGGACCAGGAATGGCCATTTCCCAACAGGTCTTGTAGCCTATTAGGGAGGAGGATGGAGGAAAGGGAAGAAACCTCAGTGATTACAGAATCAGACAAGCCAGTGTGTTGGAATCTGGTACCCCATTGTGCTGCTCCTACATGCTGGTTTCAGAACAAGCATTCCCACCAGCTTCTGTGTCCTTTGACTGGGACTGGGAGGGAGGATAGAAGACATGGGACCAGGAGAGTAAGTGCTTGGCCACAGTAAGCAAGGCTGGGATGCAGCTAAGATTTGATTTCATCTTGGCGAGTGTGTTGGTCAGCTTTCCATCTCTGTAACAGACACCTGAGAAAAGGTTTGTTTTGGTCACTGCATTAGAAGTTTTCAGTTCTTGGTCATTTGGGCCATTGCTTTGGAACCTGTGGTGAGCCAATACATCATGAAGGGAGCATGTGGCAGAGGAGACTGCCCAGTTCATAGCAGCCAAAAGCAGAGGTACAGGGTTGGGTGGGAAGAAGATGAAGGAAAGGGAGGAGGGAGAGGAGGAGGAAGAGGAGGAGGGGAAAGGAATTGAATTTCAGTAGTCTCTTCAAGGTTGTTCCTCCAATGACCCAGCTTCCACCTATCAGGCTCCACCTCCCAAAGACTCCACCCTCTCCCAGCAGCTTCCCAGAGACTAGTTCTTAACACACGGTCCCTTGTAGGGGACACAAAAACCATAGCAGTCAAACACTGGGGAGCCCTGTGTTTGATCCTGAGCTAGGATGCTTCCTGACTGGAAAGGGCGTGGGAAAACAAATGCAAAAGGTGCTGGTGGGAGGGAGAAGGAAGCCAAGGGGGAAGCTGAGTTTCTGGAGAGTGCACATGGGCTTCCAGCAAGAGTTTATAAGGATCTCCGGGGTATAGAGGGCTCTGCCCTCTGTGTTCTCATCATGCACACCCACACCTTCAAGCCTCCTCCAAATCCTGTGAGATCATCTCTTCCTCCTCCTCCTCCTCCTCCTCCTCCTCTTCCTCCTCCTTCTCCTTCACCTCCTCCTCCTCCTCCTTCTCCTTCACCTCCTCCTCTTCCTCTTCCTCTTCCTCTTCCTCTTCCTCCTCCTCCTCCTCCTCCTCCTCCTCCTCCTCCTCAGCCTTGTCCTCATGGGCTCCACAAGGGAGGCCCAGTAAGGCACAGAGAGACGACAACAAGGTCGCACAGCTGGGATGTGTGCACCTGGGATGCAAACTCATCCTGGAGTTTCAGAAGGTTAAAGAGGATTCTCCTCCCACTTCTCCTGGAGTTCCCCTTCCTTTTTTGTCTCTTAAGTGTGTGCCTTTCCTTTATCTTCAAGGCCAAATCAGGGAGTCTAGGGGGCTGAAGTCAACAGAAAAATCGTAGGAGCGTGTGAGCATCTTTGAGTGGTGGCGATGATGGTGGCAGTAGTTGTGTGTGTGTGTGTGTGTGTGTGTGTGTGTGTGGTGTTTGTGGTCTGTGTTGCCTTATGTGGTATATGTGTAGACTGTCTGGTATGTGCAGTGTATATGGTATATGTATGTGCATGGTATATCGTATGTGGTACGTGAGTGATGTGTGTGTGTGGGGGGGGTGCGCTTATGAATAGTATGTATGTATGCAAGTGGTATGTGTCTTGTATGGTGTGTGTGTGTGTGTGTGTGTGTGTGTGTGTGTGTGTTGAGATGAAGTTTGCTCCAGGAAAGCCTTTAGATCCTGGTCCTCAAAGGTCACCCTGCCCCACCCTCTCTTATTCACTCTCAAACCCTTTATGGCTAGGCTTCTGTTATGTGTGGAGAAAGTGCCAAGCTTGAGCTCACCTGAGGCATTGCGCCAACTTGCTGCTGAAGAAGCAGCTTTGTGCATCCCTTACACCTGTGTCTGATGGGAATTGGGGGCGGGAGGAGCAGAGCAGAGCAGAGCCGCTGTTGGGTGTGGGTTTCTCGGCCCTGGGCATGCTCTACCTGCCCCACCCTCTTGACAAAGGGAGCCTCGTGTGAGTCATGGCCTCACGCCCGCCTCACCTGTCCAGCTCTCTTTTCTATCTGCCCTTGCCACCTCTTCCTCGTCCTGTTCATTGCTCACCTGTCTCAGGATGAATCTGGACTTCCTCGATGGACCGTATTGGGCTTCTTCTGTGATGGGCTCCCCTGTGAAGTGTACAGTCCTGAGTGGCTTACACACAAACAGATTGAACAATATATGTCCCCAGGAGCCAAGGGTGATGGCTGGGTGCTGTGCACTGGCTAACAGCACATGGAAAATATTCCATCCAAACAAAAGCTGTGTTTGTACTGATTACGTGTAGACTTCTTCTCCTGGTTATTATTTCCCCAAAGATATACCATAACAAGAATTATATAACGTCTTCCTGGGTTATTTATTATGAGCCATCTAGAGGTGATTTTAAGTATTTTCGAGGATGCACATAGCTTATACGCAAATAACACTTACGGAAGAGATGGACCACCTCAGGCCTTGGAGACTGTGGGAATGCAAAGACCAACTCCTAAAGCAGTGGCTTTCGACCCTCCTAGTGCTGTGACCTTTAACACACTTCCTCATACTGTAGTGACCCCCAACCATAAAATTATTTTCATCGCTACTCCATAACTGTAATTCTGCTTCTGTTATGAACCATAATGTAAATATCTGACATGCAGAATATCTGATATGGGACCCCTGTAAAAGGGTCATTTGACCCCCCTTCCCCACAAGGTCATGACCCACAGGTTGAGAACCACTGCCTTAAAGTTACTACAAGATGAATGCATATGTGACTTAAGGATGCTTGTAGTTAGAGTAACTCTAAGGCAGAAATTAACCTTTGTTTATTTACTTGAGCCTAGATGTCCCTTTGTCCCTTGCTGCCTCAAGACACACCACCTTTGACCTCTCTTAAATCTTCTTTTGGGCTTCCTAGTGCTGAGGCTACAGGCATGTGTAGAGGACAGTCCTTACAGCCAGTAGTAAGTGTGCAATCGAGGGTCACTTAATAAAGAAAAATTCTGTTTCGTGTCTGAACACCAAGCAATGACTGACGGAGAGTCCGAGAGTTCTCTGTAATCAAGACATCGATATCAGTATTTGCCAAACCAGGCTAGCTCGGAGGTGGAGCAGTTTGAGAAGCAGAATAAATCAGGATGATAAGAAAACCAGCCACAAAACAGTAACTGAGACGTATTCCTTTGCAGTAGCTGGCCAAAGGGCGGGCTGATATGTGCTGTTGCATAGGTTGAACACTGCACAGCTCCAGAAGTGTCCTTTGTAGAAACAACCCGCAGGGTGACTCTGGAGTTTCACAAAGGGATGACTGTATTAGGAGTCTGCCTAATGCACGGTGAAATACGTGAGATGGAGACTAAGCCACAGAACAAAATGGTTGATATTAATAATAGTGCTTGTAGTCTGTGCATACATCTGTGCTTCCTGTGACTGCTGGGCAAATCATTCATACAGCTCACATGCAGGTTCAGCCATTTTAGAATGTTCATTATGAGATAATCAAAGTGGACAAGATCTTCTAGCCCTTTCCCCAGTTTCCCCAGGTAATGTCTTAGAGAATTAGAATGATGTCAAAACCTGGAAGCTGGCATGGGTGCCTTTCAGAGGCCAGTCAGATCTCACACCTTCCCACAAACTCATCCTTACGTGTACAGGCCTTCCTTAAAGTGGGGTGGACTGATTCACAGATGAACCATCAGAGTCAGAATTTTGTGTTGAAAAGGCCTTCAGCCACCTATTCCTACAGCACAGGCCAGCGTGTTTCTTCTCAGGGATTGTGTTCTTCCTGGGAGCTGCATTCCACAGCCACTGACCAGGAGACGGGGTAGGTGCAACTCAGCTTCATGATGCTTTGCATGGTGGTATCACAGGTTTCACTGAAACCTTGGCCTCACTGCTTTGCAGCCTGTACTCGCAGCGGGGCATGTGTGGTGAAGCAAACTTGTTCACTTCATGGTCCCTTTAAAACGAAAGAGGCAAGAAGAGGTGTCAAGTCCTAGTATCCTTCAAGTGCACGCCCCCAGTGACATCACTTCCTCCCATGAAGCCTCACTCCTTAGAGTTTCATAACCTCCAAATAACATCTCATAGCAGGACTGAGTTTCAATATGTGAACCTTTGTGGGATATTCTAGATGGGAACCTTGCATACATGCATGTGTGCATATGTGCGTGTGTATGTGCATGTGCATGTGTGAGACAGAGACATAGAAAGACAGAGATAGAGAGACAAAGACAGAGATAGAGAGAGATTGATAACCTGTGAAAATTCCAAGTCCTGATCTCAATACAGCTCTTCCACCAGCCTACATCTGAAAAGTTAAAGGAGCATCTCTAGGCCTGAGAACTTTTATCACAGGAACTGGTAGTACGTTTTTGTAATTCAGATACAATACTGCCCATCACAACAGGCTGTCCATCACCTATTCCCTACCCTTCCCTAGATGAACCCTCATCACTACTAATCTGTCCTCAAGATCTATAATTTTGTCATTTTTGAAAGTGTTGTATAGATGGAAATTCATCCTTTTCTAAAAACCAGTCATTTATTGCATAGTCCTGTTGTTTAAGGAGAGGATAGACTTTCATTGGTCATTCCTTATAACTCAGCTCCTGAGAAGGTCTTTGGTGCCCACAGGTCTAGACTGGGGCTAGAGGTTCTGCTCTGTCTATAAGGACATACTTGGCCACCTTCTTATAAGTGGCAGAAAGTCTATAGTGAAGAACTTGACAGTCTTGAGAAGCACAGAGAGGCATCAAAGGCATCTGACTCTAGAACGTTCCTCGTGGAGTATTGTGATGAGCTTCTTGATGACCTTGTCCTTGGGCTAGCATCAGTCACAGCTCATGCAACTGCTGGGCCGCCCGTGGCTACAGCCCTTTTGCCTGACCACTTGTCTCTATTTTTAAAGGAAGGACCTGAGAGATCTGTCCATCACTTTGATTAGTCATTTTAATATTAGGTTCTAATTTTTAAGATTTCTGAACAAACCTTCCAAAAGACAGTACTTGGATTCGAGGCTACTGAGAGGATAGCAAGCTGAAGAAGCTGGTAGGTGATCCAGAAAGCTGGAGTGGCATTTTATGAGGCTCTTGCTGTGTTCTAGATACACCTACATACGCTGTTTTAGAAACTCCTTCCATGGGGGTTCTCCTGCACCGCCATCCAGATTCACTCTCTATTCTCTGCATATCATATCTGTTGCCCTTACTAGAGGCTGACCTATACATCCTGAGGATACTCCTTGTGTTTACCAGAAGCAAGTACAGCTTTCGTTCCCGAATGCGAGTTGCCTTTACCGGGGGTATCTCCTTGCCTGGCAGCCACTGCTGACTCGGGGGCTTGCCGTGGAAGACTTGGAGAAGAAAGAGACAGAGCTATAATCGGTCCCTTAGCACTCTCAGGAATTACGGATGAATGGAGAGGAACTCATTGTCCTAAGTCCCCAGCTGGGTATGAGGTTCAGGAAATTCCCCCTTCGAGATTAATAGGCCCAGTGATCTGGTGAGCTTAGGTCTCGGGTGACATAATATAATTGGCCTATTATCTGAGAAGTCTGGGCCGAATTGCCATGACCTGGCTCTGAAGGGCTTAAACACAGACAGGGATGATTCAGGCACCAGTGAGCTGTTAAGTCTGTAGGTCTCGGAAAACACTTGGGAATGTGATCGGTTTGATGAGTGAGGCCCTTTGTCACCTGTAGGAGGGTATTGTGATGGCGTGTGCCCTTGCGTCTGTGGCCTCGTGGGGAGAAGAAGTTACAATCCTGGTGTTTCAACTTGGCCTTAACACTAATGAATAAACCACAGCCCTTTTATAAGCCAAACCCTCCAGTATTGTATTACAATATACAATTATATATTCCAGACTGGATAGTTACTGTGGGAGTGGGGAACACCGGTCACTGTGTGATTGATACTGTGGTCAAGTATTCCATATCGTGTCGTGTCGTGTGTGTACTTCGCTCGTTAAGGAGACGATGATTGCATTATGAGAATTGCCCTAAAATGGTGCTGACCCCTTGAAAACTGGAAGATGAGTGTCTGCCTTTGACTTTTTTTTTAAGGTTAGACCTTGAAGCCTTTAAGCCTGAACTCAAACACAATGCTGTTTAAGTTCACAGATAGAGCAGAGAAACCTGCCACTGTGTCAGTGTGGCTGGCCTGGAGCCATGTGACTGAACTTTAACTCACACAGCACAGCGGGCTCCTCAGCGATTTGGGAAATTTGGTGGTGAGCAATCGCCGTGAGCTTTTGATCTTCTATGGTCTACTTTGGAAACTCCCCCCCATTTAGGCCAGTGGGGTTAAAGATGAACTTATCCTGTGCCCTTATTGACACATCCAAGGTTTCTTGGGTCTAACTCGTACGGGGAACTAACATTGTTTGAGGTAAGAGCGTCTACTGTGGCACGCTGGAAATGTGCGTTTCCCTCCATGAAAAGCTCTCGGATCTATTGCAGAGATTCAGCTCAGCCCTTTCCCATGCAGCAAGCATCCTCACTGGCTGCCGAACAAAGGCTTGCATGGTCTGCTCAAGACTCTAAAGTGAATCAATCGTGTTCTAGAGCCCACGGTGCCAGCAAAGTTCGACCTGGACTACCTGCAGAAGATCTATAGATTTCCCTCTCTTACCCCATGAAGGTATGGGGACCTTCATGCTTCCCTGCAGGAGTATTTGTTTACCTGTGAGTTTGGGAGGGGAACAACACAATCGTGACATACACGCCTTATTGTCTTTCTTTAAAGGGAAGAATTTGATGATACACTTATCCCAAGAGTTTGCAGAAGGGATTGCGGACCTGAAAAAAAACAAAACAAAACACTATTTATCCCCCTGCTGCATAAACATCATATTTCTTGGGGGTGAGGAGGTAGGATAAGTGGTGGGTTTGGAACGCGTCTTGCATTCAGATGGCTTGGCTTGTCAGGTGGCCTCAGTCCTTTATAACTGATAAAGTCTAAGGGGCAATGTAGTGTGCATACCTATAAACCCAGCCCTGAGGAGGCTGTAGCATAAAGCCAGCCATAACGAAAACCTGTCCAAACAAACAGACAGCCACTAAACCTAGAGTAATGAGGCCATGTTGAATCCCAGAGCTCCATGTTGCTTCTGCCTGTCCTATGTCAGAGTCAGCAACATGCACTTTATATTAGAGAGCCTGGACCCAGAGGTGAGCTTCCTCACGCCCTTTCCTGACTATTCCATGCATTTCCCACCACATGGAAGAAGAAACATGACAAGTGGTTGTCTCATTGTGGACAAGGTTTCTACGGGAGCATGTGAGGGCTTTATGGAAAACCTGGAGTCTAAGTTCACCGTCACTCCTTAATTTAAAATACATTCAGCCACCCTGTTATCACTATTGTGCTCATTTCATGAAAGACAGAGGCATTAAGAGGCTTAAACTCAGTATTCTTCTAGATAGTTCAAAGAATCCAAACGATATGAATGGATTTGAGAGGAAGATTTCCACGATCAAGTCAGTCTAGGTAGTGAGGAATCATGAAGAATTAAATAGAGTCGAACAGGCTTCATTCTCACAGACTTTTCAGAATTCTTAACAGAGTCATACACAGTAAGCATCCCGAGTACCATTAATTAGCATGAGGCCCCGGATGTGTGCTTTGCTTCCTTCTCAGCACAGATGGCTTTCTGTGAGGCTGTAAGAGTTGAAGGGATGATGGAGGAAGCATAGAGGTCAATGATGCTACACGGCCAGGGGGAAATTCTCCATCATGTCCAGTCTCGTGTATGCAGGGGTGTCAGACTCTTTCTGCCTTCTCTGGTCACAGTGGGGCAGGGAGTACTCAATGTCATATGGGTCAATAGCAAAGGGAGTGTGCTCAGGTGGGGGGGGTGTCACCTAATCTTGAACAGTAACAGTCCTGAGGAACAATCTCCACTGAACCTTTGAAGTCCCTACGTAGGCTGCCTGCTCGTGTCAGACTACATGAAGCAGAGACCATCACTACCCTCTGTCCTACTAGCATCTTGAAAGCCATGAATTCGCATGACCCAAGAGTACACAGAGAAGGGAGGAATCTCATGCCTGACTGATCTCACATTGCACTAAAGTTTCTTCTAGAAAAATCAGTAAACGTGCTTGTCATATTTTAAGTCACGGTTGTCCAGTGTTACAGCATCAATGTTCCCATGCAGACACAGCCTTTGAAACTCTCCACGGGGCAGCTAGAGATACAATGATATGAAGGTAGGTTCTAGGTTGGTAGGATCCTTCCGTGCTTTCTTTCTTCCACGTGACACTAATGAGACCTTGGCTTCTTCCTTCAACATTCGTTATCTGGAGCATTGGTAGTGATCCTTCCTATTCTGTCACTGACTTGCTCTTGGATGGGAACTCCATTCTGTATCTTTGACTGTGCTGTGCCCTGGTGTCCCCAGAGGAAGACAGAGACGAATAAGTATTGATGGAGACCTACCTGTCAGAGTGGGGATATTCCTGGCATGGAAATGACAGTGATTATGAAATCCCCATAGCTGTCACTACAACAAACGGTGTGTGTGTGTGTGTGTGTGTGTGTGTGTGTGTGTGTGTGTGTGTGTGTAATGTATTGTCAAGCAGACAACCATTTCTGAGATGGTAGCAACTCCTTTGGTCTACTATGCTCCTACACTTGGGAACCTGACCAGAAGGGCACAGCACTTGCAGATCACATACATGATTGACTCATAGCCACTGAAAGGAAGGAAGGAACAAGGCAGGAATGGAGGGAGGGTGGAGAAGGCTTTGAGTTGGCAGAACAGAGCGTCATCTCTGTTCTTTCCTTACCATTGAATCCATTCCTCCCAAGTACAGCAGGTTCTGTGCACCCACGGGTTCCCTATCTAAGTACAGATCAGAAACATTTGAAAAGGAAAATGGCACTGGAACTGAATGGGCTCAGACTGGCTCTTGCCATTGTTCCCCTACACAGTGTGGTGACAAATGATGTAAGTGCCCTGTCTGGTGGGCATTCTGAGAAATCTAGAGATGATCTGAAATAGGTAAGAGGATGTGAGCAAGTTCTGCATAGATACTCTGCAGTTGTAGACAAGGTCTTGAGCATCTGTAGATTTTGGTATGCATGGGGCTTTGGAAGCAAATATTCACTGATACCTAGGGACAGCTCTTGGGGATATTACCACCCCATTACCTTGGCTGCTCTCTCTCTCTCTCTCTCTCTCTCTCTCTCTCTCCGTCTTTCTCTCTCTTTTCTCATCCGTGTGAATCACATGATTGTTCAGGACTTTTGGAACTTGTCTGGTGATGTTAGTTTGGATGTGGACTTGTTCCCCTCAAAGCCCATGTGTTGAAGGCTTGGTTGCCAGCCAATGGCACCACTGGGAGGTGGTGGGAACGTTAGGAGGAAGGTCCGGGTAGGATGATTTGGGTCCTTGGTGGTGTGCCTTGAGTAGGACCGTGTGCTATGGCTCTTTTCCTCTTCTCTCTGAGTCTCTGCTGTTGTAGCTTCACCAAATGCTCCCCAACACCATGAGTGACTTCCACACAGGCCCCAAAGCAACAGGGACCACATTCCAGGGACTGAATGCTCTGAAATTGTGAGGCAGACCAAGCTTCCAAGTCTTTTCAAGCCCTTATCTCAGGTGTTTGTTACAGCCACAAAGCTAACCTAGTTGTGTGTGACAAACGTGGTTCATTACCCCATCCACTCTTCAACAAGAACAATATTCCCTTTTTGATTTTTTTTTTTTCGGAGCTGGGGACCGAACCCAGGGCCTTGCGCTTGCTAGGTAAGCACTCTACCACTGAGCTAAATCCTCAACCCCCCCTTTTTGATTTTTTAAAGGTATATTTTTACTTATGTTTATGTGTCTGTGAATGTATGTGCATATGTACATGGTTGCCTGTACAGGTCAAAAGATGGTGTCAGATTTCCTGGAGATATCATCAGAGGCTACCACAGACCATCAGATGTGGGTGCTGGTCCTCTGCAAGAGCAACAAGAGCTCTTAGCTGCTGAACCATCCCTCTTGTTTCCCAAAGAAAAGGGTTCGATTTTTATAACCCAAAAGCCTATGCCTATTAGGAGTAGGATAATCCCATTATTGGGCCTGGATGTACCTGGCTAGGTCGACTGATATTGAAATTTCCTGATGATTTCAAGACAGTCCCCCAAAACCCAAGTTTCTCTGCTCATTATGAGTCGTTCCCTCTGCTCCAGACTTTATCTTTCTGCTTCCCACTTTCCCTTCCCACAAGGGCTATGACATACAGGAAAGGGGATCACAGTCCAGAGTAAAGAGCACTGGGCTTGGAACCAGGAGATAGATAAGGTCCCAGCAGAGGTACACACTCATCATGTGATCTTAGGCAAATGGCCTGGCTTTACAGTCTTAGTGAGCCCCAGGGCCATTAATGCTTTCTTCCTGGTAGAATGCCATGGGAAGCCCAGGACAAGCAGCTCAGTGCTGCATCTAAAACCATGACCACACCACCCTCCTCTAGAGGCTCCCAACCTGGGAAGGCCCATGATGACTTGGAGGATGGCCTGAGCCAGTTGGTGCGCACATCGTGTTTCACAAACCCCACCATAATGGTAACAGTCACCACGTACGTTCTCTAGCAGCCTTTAATAGATGCATTAACTTAAAAGAAAAGTCCCAGACTTGCTATATATGAGCCAAGAGCCAGGGTTTGAGAGCTGACAACAAGCTGAGAGGTACCTTCGTGTACCTCTCTGTAGCATCAAGGAAGTAGGTGACATATAATTCTACGACAGTGAACTCCTTTTTGTTTGCTGTGCCCAAGAGGTGTGACTACAGTTGTAATTTTATAGCAAAAGAAGTTGAGGCTCACAGCCAACCTCTGGGTCAGACCAAACTCAAATCTGACCAACCCAAGAAGGTAATGAATGAAAAAAAAAAAAGGAAAGAAAATGAGAGGAGAGGAGAGAGAGAGAGAGAGAGAGAGAGAGAGAGAGAGAGAGAGAGAGAGAGAGAGAGGAAAAGACATGACTCTCCCAGATATGGTAGAGGAGAAAGTTTATTATAGATAAAAGGCAGAGTGGAGAGCACAGCCAGAGGTAGGGACATCTGGAAGGATCAGAGTGATCATGACCTTGAGCCTTGTAAGGAGAAGGGGAGAGGCTGGGGTAGCGGAGATGAGAGAGGAACCAGGTATTGCAACTGAGAGGGCACAAGTACAAATGGGGCAGGTACCAGAATGTCTGGATTATATAGGGACGAGTCTCTGGGGGGAATGGCAGCCCAGACCCTGGACTGGAGAGTTCAGGGTAGATGGCAGTGTATGCCAACTACATCTTGTTAACAGGTAGGGACCGAGGGATGCGGGAGAACATGGTGGCAAGGTCCACTTTCATGTTAAATACGTATCTCAATTGCTTGTCTCAGCTTTGAGACTTAGCACGTAACTGACTTATGAAGTCTCCCTCACCTTAGTGAGCCGCAGAGCAGGTGAGCAGGGCAGGAGTTGACCACTCAGGACCAGGAGGAAGTGATCACTTCCCTTGGAACTCAGCCTGTGGTGTGTACTGCTCACGTGACTCCCAGCTTTGCTCTCTGGACAGATTTGACCAATCAGGTGCCTGATGCCTCCTCGTGGGATGGTATTGTTCTACTGCGGGTGCGTGGCTTATCATCCGCCCCAAATAAAAAAGACAGCACTCTGTGTTCACTCTTTAATTTCTGAGCACAGGATTGAGTGTGTTGGAGAAAGAGAGACAGAACAGAAAACAAGGTCACACAGACGTTGTAAACCATCTTCTTAAGAACTAACAACTCCCCAGCAGTAGAGAGAAAGATGGCCGGTAAGGCTGACCAAGTCTATGCATTTTAAACACAGACACACGGACACAGCCATCCTTGTTGAGGGTTGAGAAGGGGAACTGGTCCTTGGAAGCCTGGGGCTACCTTGGGTTTTCAGGATGTGCTGGACTCCTGTTACTGACATCATAAACCTTTTGAGGCTGAATTCTGGCTCAAAGAAGAAATGACTATGGTAAGGAGGGTGTGTCTTATGCATCAACAACTGAGCTATTGTCCTATCCCCTCAGGACACCCCCTTTTTCCCTTTCCCTGTTACTGGATCCCCAGGTTTAGCAGTTAGTGAGATAAGACTGCACAGCTTACCACTTTTCAGTTAGAAATGTCTTCCTTCCCCTTCCTTTGGCCCCTCCTCTCTGGTCCCTTTCCCTCCCCTTCCTCTTACTCTGCCTTGTCCTTCTTTCTCTTCTTTGCCACCTCTTCCCCTCCCTTCTCTCTCTCTCTCTCTCTCTCTCTCTCTCTCTCTCTCTCTCTCTCTCTCTCTCTCTCTCGCACGCGCGCGCGTTTCCTCTCCCCCTTCTGAAGTCCTTATAACCTGCAGTCCCATGATTCCTACATAGAAACCGATCCCCTCTCCACTCTGGAAGATGCTATTTCAAAAGTAGCCCTGGCTGGAACAAAGATGGAAGGAGCCCAGAGGGACAGAATCATTTCCACGGCGGAGCGGACTAAGAAAAGGTTCACTCTGACCTCACCTGTCCCTCTGGCCGCAAAGGACCATTTAACTGGAACATTCTAGACCACACCCAGCCTCCAAACCACATGGCTCCCTCTGTTTCTTCCTCCCTCCTGGCCCAGATCATTCTCCTTGGGGGGGGGGTGGTTGATTGTGGGGTTTGTTTCCAAAGCAAAGTATCTCTTCCTTAACACTCCACCTTCCTGTGGCAAGAAAGACTGAATCACAATGGTGTGATTTTTATTGTTCCCCATTGAGTCACCATCGGAGCTTCCAGGTGGAAACCAGGCATGCCTGAGTTTACAATAGCCAGGTCAGGTCTCTGATTGGTAGGGGACAGACACACAGACACAAACATCCATGTTCAGTACCTGGGTTAGCGTCTCCTTTCTCCTATAAACAGTCCCTCAGCCTCCCTCAGAGCTTCTCTCTAGACTCATTCCCTTTGGGCTACAACTATGCCTGCATCTGGATCAAGTGGAAGCCAGGAACGTATTCCCACACAGCTCCAGTGTGAATACCTTGCTTTCCCAGGTTTGGTTTAGTTCACATAATGAGGGGCAGCTCCCCCTCCCCCGCAATATACTAAAGAGCTGGATTCAAGCTGCTATTTCCATTGTAGAATCCCTGCTTCCTCCTGAGGACCCTGAGCCTCTCACCCTCATCCCTCTGCTTCCTCCCTCTTCCCACCTCTGGCCCTGAGGTTGTGTTTCACTCTGCTGTCACTCCCTCCATGATGAACTGCCTCTTCAGAGCAAGGAGGCTGATTCTAGGCACACACCCTTCACAACTGTCAGCCAAAACCTTGTCTTGTTATACGTTGATGGACTCTGGTATTTGTTCTCGTGACAGAATGCTGACCGGTGTGTCCTTTAAGATAAATCCTGTGCTGGTTAGTTTTTGTCAACGTGACATAAACTAGAGTTTGGAAGAAGGACCTTCAGTTGAGGAATTGCCTCCATCAGATTGGCCTCCAGGCAAGACTATAGGGCATTTCTTATTCAATGATTAGGTTAATGATTAATGATTGATGTGGGAGGGCTGGGCCCACTGTGGGTGGTGCCATCCCTAGGCAGATGGTCCTGGTTTGTATACCAAAGCCAGGCTGAACAAGCCACAGAGCATAATCCAGTAAACAGTGCTCCTCTGTGGCCTCTACTTCACTTCCTGTTTTGGCTTCCCTTGGTAATGACCTGGACCGTGAAATAAACTCTTTTCTCTCCAAGTTGGTTTTGGTCATTGTTAGGAACATAACCTAAAAGAAAAATATTTGTGCAACTCATAAACCATTGTGGAACTTAAAGACCATTTTACGTGCCTTGAAATAATATGATGCCGGAGCTTGCCACCAAGCACCTCTGGCAAGAGCTGCTTCTCAAGCAAGCCCTTGGCAGAGAGCATTGAGCAGCTCGGATGTAGCCAGCCCAAGACGAGCCTTGATATTCTAGTGAAAAAAAAACTGTAAGCCCTAATAGTTCAAAGCTACCAACCAATGAAATGATACAAAAATGGAAACTTCGGGAATAGTTGTCTAGCCTCCGTGTTGATACCCATCTGCAAGAGGACAGGAGACTCCGTGCCAGGCCCTGGCCTCAGCGACCACTGAACTTCAGGCCCTGTTGCTGCACTCATACAGGCCTGGCCTAGCTGCTGGCCAGCACTCTTGAGGACTTTCTGGATCTCCAAGTGTGCCATTCTCCCAGCTTGCCCCAGCCAAGGGACTTCATGGTGAATGTAGGCTGAGTCTTCGAGCTTCTGAAGCATCCTCACTGGAGAAGATTCCCCAGTTAAGAACTTTAACAGCATGCCTGCCTAGACCATGGTCCGCTGCTTGGTGAGGTGTCTGTTTAACTTTCATATTAGCGTGGCATTATGAGGAATGTTGTGTGAATAAACATGTGTGAAAGACAGATTTTACGTGAACATCCTAGTTGCCAAGCTGGTAGTCCATAGACCATGCTCTCTGCCGTTGTGGTTATTACAACAAGAGAAATCAAACCAGGACACATCCTGTGTCCCTTCCCCAAGAACCCAGCTACATCTAGATAGGTGGAGGGATGGCTTTATTTAACTCCTGTTTTATTTTTCTCCAACATAATGCTTACTGGAAATCAGCACTCAGGGGACAGACTAGCCCAAGGGTTAATAGGATTGCATGTGGTGACATCCATCCCTTGGAGAGTTAAGGAGAGAATAGGTGGGCACTTGTGGGTCATTTGTCCCTAGGATTAAACTATATATTGTTTCCATATTGAGAAAGCTTTTTTTTAGTAAAACAAAACAATTTCTGAGGCTTAACCTCTCAGTTGGGTATATGGAAAAGCTTGATAGCCGGGTCCTGCAAACACCATGATGTGACACAGACCTGTGAACCCCAAAGCAAAAGTACACTCCCTGGCACTGGCTTTCATCTCTGAGGATTTCAGAACCCTTGATGTGAACGCTCCAAGTAAAACAGGTACACCCTCCAAAGCTCTCAGGGCTGTTGGAATTTGTGAATGTTTTTGATGTTTTAGTAAAGCTAGCTTTGATATCTTGTCCCCTTTAAAAAATGAATCAAAATGAGTTAGAATCTTTGAATAAGTTTGGGGCTGTGTGGTACTGTGATAGACAAGTGTGGGACCGTGAAAGGCAGCCTGGTTCCTGGTTGAACTAAGGCTTGAAACTCCAGAAACCTTGAAGGGACAGTAGGCACTTAGCCTGTTCCCAGGTACCAGGCCTCTGCCAATAGCCACAGCTCCCCCCCCCCTCCATAGATTTGTGGTCATCAGTCTTATAAGGGCAATGCCCCAACCCCCTCCACATGTAGAGGATGTGACCTGTGGTCGTGTAGGCTCAAGACAGATCTGCATTATAATATGGTACCTAAAGGCCTAGAGGGTTTAGCCAATAAGCTTTCCTTCCTAGACACTTCTCCCTACAGAAGGTATTTAATCTCAGGTCCGCCCTGAGAAGTGGGGTACGGTTTTACTCATCTACTTTCCGCCATGATAATAGTTGCCTTAAAACCATGGACTGTTTCTTTTTGTCGGTATCCGCCTCGGGGAGCCATGGAGAAGGCCTTCACCTATAGGGCCACCGTCTAATCTCCCATAGAAGGCCTTTCGGCATTCCCAGCCACGACTTCCACCAAGCCAAGCTCAAGTCAACCATCAACAACCCAAGGACTGTCTCTCCATGGGACCAACGGGAGCTCCCCCTGTTTCCCCCCCCCTTCCTCCCTGGCCCTGGCTTAGATCCAGCCCGTAAGCCCCCACTCTGTTGTGTTCTCAGCTCTTCCACAGATCTCAGCAGCTCCTAGGTGTCCAAGAGCCTGAGAACCAGACAGTCCTGGCCTCATTGCAGGCCTGGGGACCCCCAAGGCAGTTCCTGCTGCCTTGTGCCTCAGACTGCACTTCCCCACCCCTAGAGCAGTGTCCCAGAGCTTCCCTATGTCCCAGTAC
The DNA here is from genome assembly GCF_011064425.1 of Rattus rattus. Taxonomy (NCBI): domain Eukaryota; kingdom Metazoa; phylum Chordata; class Mammalia; order Rodentia; family Muridae; genus Rattus; species Rattus rattus. The sequence continues at coordinate 56,581,200 of NC_046167.1, read as the reverse complement.
CTGTCCAGCAATGGCATGGGGTAAGCATGGTCAACTCCCATGTTCTGCCTCCCCAAGTGGTCAAGCCCTGTTGCAGAACAGATGTGGGACCCATAACCCTACAGGCAAGCATCCCCATAAGCAGTTTAACACTCAAAGATTTATAGTAGACCCTACATCTGCAGGATATACATTCTAAAACCTGCAGTAGTCACCTGAAACCCTAGACAGCATTTGTTATGGTTGAAGTGTTCCCTACAGGCCTGTGTGTTTGAATACATGGCCCCCTGGTCCTGTTTTGGAAGGTTATGGAACCTCTGGGTTGTGGGACCCAGCTAAAAGAAGTGGGTCATTGTGAGACAGGCATTGAGGTTATTGTCTGGCCCCTCCTTCTGTCTCATCTCTGCGTCCCACTCTACTCAGATGAGACTAAGTAGCCAGCTCTCTTGCCTTGGTGCCACATCTGCAATTATGAGCTATATCCTCCAGCCATGAGCCAAAATAAGTGTATCTTTCTTTAATTGATCTTTGTCAAATATTTGGCAACAGCAATGAGAAGGTGACTAGTATAGGACTGAACCCTAGGTGCACTATGTGTTACCCCATATGCCCTAGAGTTTTGCCACACAGTACCAGAGTTAAACTATTAAGTGCTTTGTGCCACTACTCCTGTGCCTTTGGGCATTATTAAGAAAAATAATGTTGGGGGTTGGGGATTTAGCTCAGTGGTAGAGCGCTTGCCTAGCAAGCGCAAGGTCCTGAGTTCGGTCCCCAGCTCCGAAAAAAAAAAGAAAAAAGAAAAAAAAAAGAAAGAAAAATAATGTTAACAACGCAAGCACTGTGAAATCATAACCATCTGCCTGATAATGAAGATGGTTACTAAGTAAGTAACTGGAGGGTAGCAAATACAGAATGGATGCACCAGGTGAAAGGTGATAATCATGATGGCTACTAAGTAACTAACAGGAGGGTAGCAAATACAGCATGGATGCACCAGGTGAAAAGTGATCATCAAGATAGCTACTAAGTAACTAACGGGAGGGTAGCAAATATAGCATGGATGCACTAAGTGAAAGGATGATTCATGTTCTAGGCTTAATGAGTGAAGCAAGATGGTCCATTACTCAAGACAACAAGCAATATAGAATTTACAAGTTGTTGTTTTTTTTCCTGGAATTTTCCACTTAGTGTTTTGTACTGCAGTTGGCAGTTCAAAAAGATACCAGTGAGTAAATGGCACCTTAGTACACTACCCGTTTTCTCTGCATGTCCATATGGATGGTGCCCTTCTCTACTTTAATCTCATTTCAGGACCAGAATGAGCAGTCACTATTCTCAACTCTGCCCATCCCAGGATGGAGTGCCTAGGAAAAGGTCTGATGACTTCCAAATTGCACAGTCTGGGCGGGTGGGGAGTGAGATGATGGTGCAATTTGGTGGAATAGACTGGAAGCCACAAGGCTGAAGGTTTGCTCTTGTTAGTGCTTGCCCATAGGCGCATCATCTAACCTACCCCAGATCCTGTTCCTTTATTCATGGCTGCATGTGCAGGAGGCAGGGGTGGTGAGGAGAGGGATAATTATGCCCCTTAGACTTTCCTGGGAGGAATGCTGTGAGGATCCACATACAGCCAAGCCAGGAAAAGTGAAATCGGAATGAAAGAGAAGTATTTTAATAACAGGGTAGAGAACGCTCTGGGATTCGCAGCCAAGAGATTTGTATCTGCAGCAGGATAAGACTTCAGGTAAGACTGCCTTAAAGAGCAGCAGCTTCAGCTCCACAGGGAATATTGCTCTCTTCGGGGAAGAAGCCCAGGGACGTGGTAGTCTCTGGGGCTTCCTTCAGTTCTCCACGTCTCCCTGTCTTAAGGTTCTGGAACCATCAGAGCACTGAAAGCTAGTAGGAGGGTCCAGGGCACCGGCTAAAAACGGGGTGATTATCAGACTAGCCTCAGCTTCTCATGAGTAAAGCTAATTGTTTTGCTTCATGTGGTACCACCAGAAAAGGCCCTGGGGCTTGCCACAGTCGCACAGAGGAGAATTTGTCTGCCTGGTCAAGTCTCTCTCAGGTCGGCTTTATGATAAGCAGAGCCTGCCTGCACACAGTTATTCTGCTCTCTCCTGAGAGGGGAGGCCAGACCAGGAAATAGTTGCAGGGGCACCTGTGCTGTGCTCCACCACCCACGAAGCAGCCAGTTTCCTTCTCTGACCACCTGCCCAGGGCCCGCACGTCTGACCTAAATTCAGTGTGCCTGCTTAGGGAGTGGGTCCCACGGTGCCTTGATCTTCCACAACAGGGAAGCCCCAGGGCAGGCGGTGAGAGGCCACTGATGCAAGGCGCAGAGCAACGTGCTGCTGCAGGCTGTGCCTGCAAGCAACTGGAAGCAGGAACTTCACAACGGCACAATGGGCTGGGCCTAGCCAAGCGGGTAAAATGTCAGGGCACTGTAACCTCTCCAACAAGACGGTGTGAAACTCAGCGAGACTCATTTCGACTACGCTGAAGTTCTCCCCTTACCAGAAACTACGGTCAAATGATTCTCTCAGAGATTCATTAGTGGCTTGAAGTGGTGGGGGAGGGGGAACTATGCAAATAGCCTTGGACATATATTCCATAGGCCGAAATGGTTGCACACGCGGCAGCCATTGTGCCCACATTCCTAACAGCAGTGGCAGGGGTCAACAACCGAATGGTAGAAAGGAAAGGCACGTCTCCTCTTCCAGTCACTTCTGAAAAGCTGCATATGGAGTTCATGACGTTTCACTTTATTCTGGGTGGCCTCACACCCAGTTAGCAAAGTATCAGAAAGTTAGACCGGAATCTAGGGGTAAACAGGTAGCTTGTCCTCCATTAGGGTGGGGAGCCCCGAGCTGGTTGCAGGGTGTGCTCACCACCAGTGTGCTCCTATTTCACAAGGATGCAGGGGCTAAGGAGAGAGTGGGGGAGGGGGTACACACAGTCAGGGAAGGGATAAGAGGAAGCCAGGGTGCAGGGAAGTATAGAAGAGAGGTGAATGCATTGCTAGAAGGAGGGGGCCATAAGATGGCTCCACCTGCTGACTGGGTTCCTCTGATGAGGGTGGGTGGAAGAGCGATTCTTACCAGCAGTTTCTATCAGCCAGGGTTGACCTCCCTTCACCCTTAACATGCCCTCCCGTCAGCCTGCAAACATTCTACCCTTGCCCATCTTCTGACCAACCAGCACACTGACTCCGCCTTATTTGCTACAGAAAAGCTTCCGGCGGGGGGGTGGGGGTAGGGGGGTGTGTAAGGGTTGAAGAAATATAAACTAAAACCTCCCCAGTTTGTCAGACATTCAGGACCAAGGGATACATAGCCCCTATCCTAGCTCTAAGCTTCTCATGTGACAACATGTACCAGGGGCTGAAGAAGCCAGGAAGAGAGCCACCCTCTCCACCTAGCGGTGGCCTGAAGGGAACAGAGACTAGCCTGTGTTTTTCCCCAGACCTGTGAGAGCCAAAACCACCAGTTGCCAGGACATCACTCCTCAGAGGAGGAGTCTGCTTCATTGTGACAGAACATGTGTCAGCCCAGGGTCAAGAAAACGTCACTCATTGGAAAAGGACCTACTGTTGCCAGGTGTCCCTTCCCCAAGGCAGTGGGTGTTGGGAGGGGAAGGGGCTGACTGACCTGCAGATGCTAGGTCCCAGTGGGGCTGCCCAAGGATTCCTCTGGAGGGAGGGGTGAGTGGAGGAAGGAGGGGCTGGTGGTCTTGGGTTCAAATGCTGCCTTTCTCAATCACTGTGCAACCTGGTGCAAGTCAGCTTTTCCGGGTCAGGGTGTTTGGATCTGGGGAATACTGCCAAGCTGTAGCCCTGACTTGGTTATTGGGAGGATGAGGAGAGCATGCTTGAACAGTACCCTACGTATTGGGGGTCCTATGAGGTTTTTTTCCTTCCAACTAGCTTGTGTTTTTCCCTGGTTCCTGGTGGGCCGAGCAGCTGGCTTTCGGCTCCTCTGTGATGAGCAGCCCCTGGCAGCTGCTTTCCACTTGACAGCAGCAAGCCTGGTGAGGTCTTGGGGCTCCTGCAGGACCCAGGGAGCAAGGATGGTCTGCAGGGCCCTTACACTAGATGCTGCTGGGCTCAGTCAGGGAGCTCACTTGGCCCACACTCCTCTTAGCTGTTCACCATCCCCCAGCCTTCTGGTTCACCTGCTCCCCAGATCCTTCAGGGAGCCTCCTGGCTGTGGAGTGAAGAGAGAGGAAGCTTACTGTGTCCCATAGATCATGTTCCTTTCCAGGCCACTGAAGGCCACTGAAGAGCTACCGGGAGGCCGGCTCCAAGCAGGTGTTCCCTCTGTGAATGGAGGCCTTAGCTAAAATTCTCGTTTCTCCATTGCCCCTTCTCCTATGTCTTTGCTTTACCTCTCTCTCTCTCTCTCTCTCTCTCTCTCTCTCTCTCTCTCTCTCTCTCTCGCGTGCGTGCGTGTGTGTGCACTCGCACGCCAGTCAGCACATGCATCCACAGATATATATATATATATATATATTTTTTTTATTCTTTTTTCAGAGCTGGGGACCAACCCAGGGCCTTGCCTTCCTAGGCAAGCGCTCTACCACTGAGCTAAATCCCCAACCCCATCCACAGATATTTTTAAAGAGACTTTTTTACTGTGTAAAAAAAAAAGTAGGCTGGTCCCAGACTCTAAACACTGCACGCATCCTCCTCCTGTCTCGGGCTACCTACGAGGTAGAGTGGCAAGCGCTCACACTGTCTGTGCCTGGTGTGCCTCATTTCCGGATGTCTCCAGCAGTCTGACTGCAGAGGGGGCAATGGGGTCAGAGCTTCTTTCCAGTTCCCCCTCTGACCCTTCCCTGTTTCTTCCACAGAGCCCGGGGCTCTGGGCTCCTCTTCCTCCCACGGTCTCTCTCCCGTGGTGTTAAGTTTCACCCACACTGGGGTCTTTGTTAACCTGACCTTCACTGGATTTCCTCCTTGCTGCTCCTGACCACAGATGCTGGCAGGAGGCAGGGAACAGAGCTGGCCTTCAGAATGGGCCCTAGTGGCATCACTGTCCCGGGATGTAATCATTATACTGAGGTGTGGCTGCAGACCTTGGGTGAACAGGTGCTCCAGGGCAGGCTGGAGCATCCCCGACTGGCCATTCATAAATTCAGATCTATTTCTCTGTGTGTGAGCACATGTGTGTCATGTGCGTGTGTTAGTGCCTGGGGAGCTGAGATTGGCATTGGGCATCTTCCTCAACCACTCTCCTCATTAAAAAAAAAACAAAAACAAAAACAAAAAAAAAACCCCATATTTATTTTTATGTACATGGGTGATGTCTTTGCACCACATACACTCCTGATGACCCTGAAGGCCAGGAGAAGGCACTGGATCTCCTGGAACAAGTTACAGATGGTTGTGAACATCCATGTGGTTGCTGGGAATTGAACCCAGGCCCTCCGGATGAGCAGTCAGTGCTCTAAATGTTCAGCTCCATCCTCCTTACTTTTTTTGAGACAGGACCTCTCACTGAATCTGGAGCTCCATTTTGACCTTGCCCCAACAGTCCCACTGCCCCTTCATCCCCAGTTACAGGTACAGTGTTGTACTCGGCTCTTACGGGGGTGCAGGGGATCCTGCAAGCACTTTATACATGGAGCTGTTTCCCTAGATCTCTCAAGTCTGCTTTTTAAATGAAAAAAAAATCATCAATCAATCAATCAAACAAACAAACAAACAAACAAAACTCATTGCTCGATGAGAGAAACGAACACTCAGTTTCGTTGGAAGGCGAAGGCCAATCCTGCCCCAGCTGACTCGGTGCCTATGTTACGAGTTCTTGCTGGTTAACCGAGCTAGGTGGCTGCTATTTCTCTAGTGACTCTGATTTTCAGGATTCTGTTGCCTATCATTGCAGACATGTTCATAGCAGATAATACAGTCATCAAGCAAGACACCAAATGCAAAAAGATTACTGCGATTCCTTCGTTTGCTTGTTTTGAGATGTGATCTCGCTATGTAGCCTTGAGGAGCCTAAAGCTCACTGTATAGGCCAGTCTGGCCTCAGACTGTCTGTCTCTGCCTCCCAATTGCTAAGTTTAAAGACACGGATCACTATGCCTGGCTTCTGATTCATTTTAATACTTAAAAAAAAGGTTTTACAATGTTAAGGATGGAGCCTAGGTTCTGAAGGGGCGTGTACTTTGCTGGGCTACATCTGTTCCTGCTTCGATTTATTTTATTTTATTTGCTTTTTTTAAATTTTTTTGCTCTGTTTGTTTATGCACATGAGTGTTTTGCCAGTATCTATATATGTGTACCATGTGCGTACTCGATACCTGTGGAAGTCAGAAGAGGGTGTCAGATCCCCTGAACTGGAGTTACAGATGGTTGTGAGTCACATGTGGGTGCTGAGAACTGAACTCGGGTCCTCGGCAAGAGCAGTGAGCACATCTGACTGCTGAGCCAGCTTTCCAGCGCTCTACTCTGATTTTTTAAATGCAAATTTTATTTTCAAACTGGACTGGGAAATTTTTAGAAGTAGATCCACCATTGTTCCTCCAGCCATAATAGAATCTGGACTGATCCAATATTCACAGTGTTCGTATTTCAGAATTGGATCTGTTGAGAGCCAGTGGGAAGTGAATATCCTTTCTTGGGAAGGACAGCAAAGAGTCTCTACTAGTGTAGTGGAGTGTGTGTGTGTGTGTGTGTGCGTGCATGCGTGCGTGCGTGTGTGTGTATGTGTGTGTGTGCATGTGGTGTGTGTATGAATGTGTGTGTGTGTGTGTGCATGTGGTGTGTGTGTGTGTGTATGTATGTGTGTGTGCATGGGTGTGTGTATGCATGTGTGTGTGTGTGTGTGTGTGTATGTGTGTGTGTGTGTGTGTGTGTGTGTGTGTGTGTATGTGTGTGTGTGTGTGTGTGTGTGTATGTGTGTGTGTGTGTGTGTGTGTGGTGTGTGTATGAATGTGTGTGTGTGCGTGTGGTGTGTGTATGCATGTGTGTGTATGTGTGTATGTGTATGTGTGTGTGTGTGTGCGCGTGCGTGTGCAAGCTCCTGTGAGAAGTGGGAAGAGAGGGAGAGTTCATTTGCATTATGTGGAGGGAACATAGGATTCTGATATTATTTCTGTCTAACGAGGGACCTACAATGCTAACAGCAATATTACAGTGTGAAATAGGCCTGTAAGAGGGTGATGGGAACATCAGTCAATCAGTTAATGCTGGCTGAAAGGGCTGTGGGGTCCAGGAGGAGCTGTTAGATGTTGTTCTTATGGTGATGACAAAGTGCCCCACAGAAAGAACTTAAGGGAAGATTCGCTTTGGCTCACAGTTTCGAAGGCGTCGGTCTGTGGCTGCTTGGCCCCATTCTCTTGGCAGAACGTCCTGATGGTGGGAGTGTGGGATGAAGAAGCATCTCCATGGCAGAAGCTGAGAAATGGATACAGAGCAAGATACAACGCTGAGGAGGAGTCACCCACAGCGACCTGATACTTGACTGGTGGCAGCCCCTACTTTTTAGCATCTCCAAGGCATGCTTCCAAATTATGAATCCATCAAGGGCTTAGTCCACTGATTAGCTCAGAGCCCTCAGGATCCTGTCACTTGTTCTCATCCCCCAAGTCTGTGAAGGGACATTTCACACTCCGTGACAGCATGTTAATCCTTTTGGATTGTTGGATGTCTATGAGAGGACACTGTAGAGGGCCTCAGGTAGACAGGACAGCAGCTGCCATGACGGGTCGTAGGTCCGTGTTCCACTGCCCCCTTCTATTTGCTTTTGACTCCAAGTCCAGGTCTCTGTCACGCCCACCTCTTCACAGATAGAGCAAGGCTCTCAGTGCTGCTGAGTTGGGCTGGAGTCCCCTCTGCTCTGGAGGCCACACGAGAGAAGTTTCCATCTGCAACTTGATGAGAGAGACTCATTTTGCCTGGCACCCTCTTGGAGAACCACAGTATTCTCTTGCGACATCTTTTAAGCACCATAAAGTTATGTGACTGGGAGGGAATGTCCAGGGATGGATACTGTGCAGGCCAAGATCTTCCTAACTTTCTGTCTCTCTACAGTTAGTGTGAGGAGGGAGGAGAAGGAGGGAGTGGTCCTCCCCATTTTTGCTGGTTGGTAAAACATTTGCAGCAGGTTGAGCGAGTGGAGCAGAGATGCCTACCCAACTCTCTGTGCTTTGTGTGCCTGTCTCTGTTCCCTCGCTTTTATTTACCTTTACTGTGGACTATGTCTGTCTGTCTATCTAGGGAGTCTGGGTTAATGTTCCCCAGAGCATCACCCTTGCTCTCTGACTCCGATGGTTCATGTGCAGTGTTTACTTTGAAGTCTCAAAGGCCACGCTGTCAGCCATTGGGCAATCCTGCTTTCTGTGAGACAACCTTGGTATCTGTTAGGAGAGATTTTAGCCCAGCAGCGATAACATCAACTCCATCTTCCTGTTCACTACAGCTACCAACAAACACCCTTTTCCTTTCTCACACGACAGCCAGCTTCCTCTGAACCTTGTTGAAAGGTCTTGACGTTGGTCTCCACTGCAGCCACGTCTGCATCACTGCTCTGGCGGGAATCCCCCAGCCCTGTTACATTCACCTGGTAATTTTCCTGCTTCTCTTCCTTCACCTGCTTCTTGGTTCCAGCTGCCGTCATTATAGTTGGAACTGAGCCCACTCTGTTGCTCCAGCTATAACATCCCTTTTGCCACAGTTTCCCTCATGATTTCAGCCATTGTTGGAATAGTTCTTAACATTGACATTTGAGGAAGCACACAATCATTTGTACAAACACCACACGCAATGCAATCAGTGGCTGCCATGAGTAGGGAGCTGACCTTTACCTTGACCTAATCAGGCAGCTGTCCGGAAAGTGCTTGCCTCCCGGTCATCACAAGGTAGAAACTACTTCTACCTTAGCGTGATGGGCTGCTAGCACGATGTGCTGCCTCTTTACAGGCAGCAGGGTCAGGTAAGCAAGGATTGTAACTCCCAAAACTGTGATTGAGAATTAACCTTTCCTCCTTTTAAGTTGTTTGTATCGGACATTTTGTCATAGCGATGGAACACTAACACACTACCTTACTCTAACACGTGAAGGCTGAAATGGAGTTGAGTTAGAAACTCTCATTGTGTATTTCCAATGAGGTGACACTGAAATAGATTTGGACAGGTCACTGGGCATCATGGTATCAGAGAAAGAGACATGGCAAAAGTCAATTTCTATCCACTGAGTCCCTGTACATCCAAGTGTCAAGTCTTTTTTTTTTTTTTTTTTTTTTTTTTACCATAACCTTGTCAGCTTTTCATTAGGGGAACACATTTTCTTTCTTTTTCTTGTCTAAGAAATCAAGGGCATGCAAGGTTAGAATTTCCCTTCTCACGTGAAGGGTGGATACACAGGTGGGCTAGATGCTATTATACATTAGCAAGCAGATCAAAAGCAAGAACCAAAGGGACAGAATGTTTCTTCTGGGAAAAGAGCTAAGGCTTTGTGAATCATTTGTAGTCTTAAATCATTGGCTCTTGGAAACCCAGGGTGGGGGTGCTAGGATCACAGTGGGTGGTCGGAAAGGCACAGTAAAGGGTTAGTGGCAAGACTTAGTGCTTAGGATCACAATGTAAGTGAAACTAATTCTATAGGTGGCCCCCACGGGAGAATGGTAAGAATACAATAGATGTTTGAAAGGCTCCTGTGGGTAGCACTTCAACTGCTTCTTCTCTGCCTTTTGAAGTAAACTCTCCACACTCCAGGCTCTTTGTGGCTATGTTTAAGAGAGGAAGAAAAACTCACAGAGTACCCAGTAGTTTTGGGATGATGTAAACAAGCAGCAGGTCCCTCACAGAGCCCCACCTGCGGAGGAAGCGAACCAGGGGATCTTATGGGAAGAAGGGACTAATGGTTTGAACAAATGAAGAGTGACAGTCAGAGTGACAGTCAGCCCAGCTTCCTGCTGGTGTTGGGGTAAAGCCGGCTCTGCTACTGAGTCAAGAGGGATTCAGTCTTGTTGGGATTTTCTTCAGTTTAGTACAAGTTTGGTTTAATGTCAGCTAGTCATTTGGTGAAGGTATTCAGATAAAGAGCCACATCTTAGCTGGACACAGTGCACTTCGCCTGTATTCCCATCGATTGGAAGTGATCCAGTGATCCAGTGGATCAGGAGCTCATGGCCAACCTCAGCTTCATGAAACCCAATCAATCAATTAATCAATCATCAACCAATCAACCAGTCAATCAAGAAATCAGATTTGTGGTTTTAAAAAAATCATGTAAAGATTAAAAATACAAAGTAAAACATTTTGCTTGAAAATAATAAAAAACTGAACAAACAAAAATAATTCTGTGGAACAGAAATTTAAGTGTCAGTTGTACTAGTGGGCTTCTGCTGGGTGTAAGAAGGGGTCCTGTTTCTTACCTGGTCAGGTAGCTCCGTCCTTCCTCTTCTTCCTTTTCTTCAACCAATATAAGTTTGAACTCTCAGAAATCTGTGGAGTAACTTCACTCTGAACTCTTCTGTCTGGATAAAGTGCTAACATCCATGGTAAACTGATTCCCAGCAGAAGACAGTCTCACACTATCTTTGCAGGAATGGTGATGTTCTCTTGTAAACTGGTTATTTAATTGTTTGTATTTCAACATGTTATTTGTTTTATAGCTAAATGTTGCTGAGGGAGAAAAACTCGGGTCTAAACTGGTCCAGAGGTCTTCAGGAGAATCAGAGAGAAGCTTCAGTCCTGTGGCGATGGTCTGAGCTGGCTCAAGAGTGGCAGGGAGGTGAGGCCTCTTCGAGCAACAGAGCATGCATTTGTGGTCTACTACCCAGGCTTAACATCAAACACTCCACATGCATCCTCTATGTTCATCTATGCGTGGTGGTCTGAATGAAAATGGCCTCTGTAGGCTCATGCAGAGGAGCATTAGTAGCTGTGGCCTTGTTGGAGGAAGCGTGTCACCGGGGGTGGGCTTTGAGGTTTCAGAAGCTCATGTCTCACTCTCTCTTCTTGCTGCCTCTGGATGTAAAACTCTCAGCTACCCCTCCGGCACCATGTCTGCCTGCAAGCTGCCGTGCTTCCCACCATGATGATAATGGACCAAACCTCTGACCTTAAGTTGTCCCAATGAAATGTTTTCCTTTATAAGAGTTGCCATAGTCATGGTGACTCATCACAGCAATTGAGACCGTAACTAAGACACAGCAATGGGAGGAGCTAGGTGTCTTGGCTGTCTCTACGTTGCTGATGGAGAAATTGAGGCCTATATGTGTCTAGGTGAGGGCTAGGAGTGAATTTCAAGTAGCCTAACCCCATAGCTTGAAACTGACCTCCACCACAATCCATCATCAAGTTGAATGCTCCTGGAAGCTTGCCAGTTGTAAACTGCTCTTCAGGATCGGCCCTTTGTTTTTGCCTTTACTTGTTTTGTGGTGCTGGGGACTGAATGGGGGGGGGTCACACACAATAGACAAGAACCTTGCCTTGGAGCCCCATCCCTCAGGAATTTCTTTTTTCATTGATGTATTTACTGTTGTTGTCATTGTTGTTCCCGTGTGTGTGTGTGTGTGTGTGTGTGTGTGTGTGTGTGTGTGTGAGAGAGAGAGAGAGAGAGAGAGAGAGAGAGAGAGAGAGAAGATGAGAGGATGTTCTGGGAATAAAAAGTTGGCAAACCTATACTCCATATTGCAGGCCCTAGGGATTTTGTGGTACCAAGGGTATAATCAAAAGAAGATATATATATATATATATATATTGATATATGTGTGTATGAATGTATTTCTTTAAGATAAATAGCAAAGTTAGACACAGAAACAGACAGGGAAATACAAAAGGTTTTAATAAAACACTCATTATTTGGTAGCTCGTGTTTATGAAGCCACCAGATTATATGTGTGTTTTTCTACTTCTTCATGCTTCCTTGAGATGGCTTGTTTTGATTATAATAGAATTTGATTATCTACATTGCCAAAAGATTAAAAAAAACCAGCAATGTTTTATTGCAAAGATCTAAACTGGCTTTCTTTCTGATTGTTGACTCTGGTAACACTTCACGCCATAGAATAAAATAAACAGAGAAATAGAAATCAGAATAATAATGCGGAATAGGAGAGCATCAAGTGGAATGCTGTAGACTAGAAGAAATGTTATAAGTTGAGCAGAGAAGGTTGCTGCTATAGAAGGGGACTGACAGAGCAGAAACGAATCCCCAAGTAGACCAGTGAACTAAGCAGCTCTTGTTAGGGGGAAACCAGAGACAGGCTGAGAACAGTAACTAACTGGTTAATGCCAGGTTACTGCTTGCTACTTCTCGGCAAGGATAAAGACAGAGAGAAGGAGGCTCATTAAGCTGATCTGATCGAAGCCAGCTGCTTGTGGAGTTTCTTCTAGGTCTTGTGGATGGAGAGTGGGGCTGAGGGAGAGACATCACGATTAGCATATGTTAGAAACCAAAAACAGAAATGAACCGGAAATTCTGCTCCTCTAAGGCTGATGTGTAACACAACATCCACCAAAAATAAATAAATAAATAAATAAATAAATAAATAAATAAATAAATAAAATAAAAAGTGCCCTGAGCAAACGTCCCAAGCAGACCAGAAATGGTACCACTCAGTGTATAACCTTCGTTCCCACATCCCATCCTAGAAGCGTCCTCTTTTTAAATAAAATGTGTCTGTTTTCACTTCCACCATATGTCCCTGGTTCAGTTCCTAGTTTCCAGACACAAGAACCTGGAAATCCCAGCAAGTGGCTTCCAGATGCCAGGATCTACCTACAGCGATCCCTGTTCATTCCCAAAGGGCAGATGACAACTACGTCAGTGAGTGAAACCTCAGCTCAGAAGGCATTGCTGCTCTCAGACTGGTCCTGGTATAGGACTTCAGTCCAGAATATTGACCTCCTATAATTGCTATTGATCACCGTCCTCTACTGTGATATTTCTGACTCCTGTACTGGGTGCACGGGGAACACTATTCTTTTGTTAGAATATTCACTGAATTGGACGGTGTAACAAGCCCGTGCTACTTCAAGAGCCAAGGATGGCGAAGGGACAGAACTGACAGAAAACCATGTGGGGGCAGACAGCACCACTAGCTATTGCTCTCTTCCTAGATTAATTTTTTTAAACAATGTCTTCAGTGGGCAATGCATTCGTTCAGGTATGTCAGTGTTAGGTGGAGGAAACCCTGTGATGGCTCACTGGGCAGCCCCTGTGGTGTTCAGAGGCAAAGAAAGGAAGTGATCTTTCTGATGTAGGGCTCTTCACGGGGAGCTGGCTGTCCCCTTGTAAAGCTGTGCTTGGCATCCTAGACTTTTAAGCTCACTAGAATGAAGGGGGCGTCTGATCTACACAGACGTGTTTCAGCAGCTGGAATAGGACAGCGCATGCCTTTGTCAGTCAGATGTCACACTCCGCGAAGAGGTGACACGCATTGGCTTCTCTATTGATAGAATGGAACTCTTAGAGGACAAGAGTGAGATCCTTCAAACAGTTGTTCCTCCTGCCCCGAGGAGGAATTTTCCAGATCTAGCCTCTCTAGGGTTCTGTTTGCTTTTGTTATCAGAGACAAAACTCCTGGTTGTGCTGTTACAAGAGGTTAGTGCAGCTTCAATGAGCACCTGAAGTTCCCGGCCGCCTTTTTAACCTCTAGAGTTTATTTCTAAAGCCAGCACGGGCTTCCAGCGCTGGGAGTATCCCACAGCTGCTGCTGGTGGAGAAGACTGAACTGCTGTAAATGTCTCCACGAAGCGCTCTCGCCCGCTCCTTTTGGAATAGTTTATTTTGTTGAGTTGGGTGGTGGTGAAGGTAGTCTGTCACGAATTCATACACACTTCTGCGGGAGGGAAACAGACCTGTTTGTCGGTAATGGGAACTACACAGAAGAGAGAAGGAAGGAATGTTGGGAGTAGGAGCCCAGGAGGAAGGAGTGAGGAGAGTTGTTGAAAAGAAGACAGGATGGTCCCTCGATTATTTAAAAAAAAAAAAAAATCCGAAGAATTTGTCAGTTCAGCATTTATCCAGCATCTGCTGTGTGGGGCAGAGATTCCAGACTTCAAGCTAATTAGGAGTTGAGGGGCTGTTTGTTTAATGGTGTGAGTCCTCTTCCTCCCTCCTTTTAGAACTAACACATGCATTAAAATGATACGCAAGGGAATTCAAATGTGCGTGACTTTAAAATACTTTGCTTTATAAATTCAAAGTTTATCCATCCTTAAATAACCACAGTTCTCTCTAGGGACAGCATGGCTTAAAGAGGGCAGCTGGCCTTCAGAGCTTCATCATGACCTGGTGACTCAGCACTGGCCACCATCCCAGGAGTCCGTTCCTACTGGGGGGAATCATCTTCCATTTCTGGGGAGTCCCCGGGAAGACAGACTCTCTCTCTCTCTCTCTCTCTCTCTCTCTCTCTCTCTCTCTCTCTCTCTCTCTCTCTCTCCTGTAAAAGCCAGCTCTCTCTGAAATCATAGAAGGTAATTTCCCATGTGTTCATCACCTTTTCAACCTTTTGCTAAGGGTCTTTGCTAGCCCTTGATCTAGTTTGCAGTAGGAGTTATGGTTCTTGCTTCTTGTTAGTGGAATCAGAATGCACAGAATCAGAACAGGCAGTGTAATTTTTTTCGTAAAAGAAAATGAGCTGGAAAGGTGCCCAGTGCTTCAGAAAGTACTCACCATGCTAGCAGAGAGCTTAGATTCCTAGAACTCACACATAAAGTCACAGCCTTCTCTAACTCCAGGTCTGAAGGAGCCAATATCCTGGTCTGACTTTCTCGGGTACCAAGCATACACTTGGTGTTTATTCATACATGTTGGTAAAGACTTAGAAACAGAAAATAAAACTAAGTACATAGACTTGTGTTTTTGAGATCACCTAAAGGGACTTAAACATTTGATCTGGTGTTAAGTATTGACACGGATTTCACCAAAACATTTTACAAAGAATAACTTAATTTCCTAAAACTCTGAAAGGGAACAGTCTTTCCTGGAGAAGGTCCAGGTTGAACTGATCAGGTGAACCATTGCAAGTCTTTCAAAGCAACCCCTTTTTTTCATAGATGTTTGAAAGATGTCACTGTTGGACCTGGGTGATCTGGTTAAATGCCTACTGGT
This sequence comes from Rattus rattus, assembly GCF_011064425.1. Taxonomy (NCBI): domain Eukaryota; kingdom Metazoa; phylum Chordata; class Mammalia; order Rodentia; family Muridae; genus Rattus; species Rattus rattus. Next base: position 56,566,150 of record NC_046167.1, on the reverse strand, counting down.
GCATGTATTCTGTAAACTTCCCTCATGGAGCAAACCAGGGTGCCCTTAGCCAACACTGACTTTCCTTGTCTCACAGAAATCCACTGTCCAAATGACTGGCTTTGAACATGGCTGCACACCACCTGATTTCTTAAGTCTTCCTTGCCTCATGTCAAGAGTGAAGATCAACCCCCAAGTTTTGATTCCTAGGATCACCGTAATGCACTTTTTACCAGGGTGCTGGCCCTGAGCACAAGACCGTCTGTGCTTATAGTTTCTAGCTAGTGTTTCTGAAAAGGCTCTTAACTCTGACAGTAAGGGAATGTGGAAAGGGTAGGCCCTTGACAACAATTCCACAATTGATAACAGAGCCAGCCACAGCTGGCTTTGAGCATTTTAGAATTGATGAGCTGTTCCAAGTAATAATCATTATCAAGTATCACTCGTTTAGGGCAGACCATGGGTGAAGATTTTGCGGGGCAGGACAGTTCTGTGTAATACGTGTCTCCAAAGGTACTGATTACTGACACGGGGAACAAGTGCCTTTAAAACGAAAAGCTCTGGCCGCCACTATGTGGCTAGGGACACTGTGAGAAAGCATAACTTTGTACCCATGGGGTACAACACCAAGGGCCCAGTGTCACCTGCAAAGTGTCCTTGGCAAAACGTTTAGCCTGAGTCTGATAAAGCCTCGACAGTTAAACTAGAGACAAGTTAAACAGTGGTGGGAAGAAACCACCAGACAAACACAGAGCATGGGAAATGTGTCCCCGTGCCCCAAACTGCCTTGGGCTCTTGAAATATATCTAACAGCAAGAGTAGAAATGTGGAAGGTGTAGAGAGATGGCTCTAGACTAAAAGGTCGGAATCTAAAGAGGTTCAGCGATCAGGTCTGGTCTGTTTGACTTCCTTAGACCCTGGTTCAGAGCTACAACAGCAAAGAAGGTGATGGGAGATAGAGAGGAGGGGTGAGAGGGAGAGGGGGATGCTGGGACATTTGAAGGAATTGGGACAATTGGAATATAGATTGAACATAAGATGATGATAATGATGTCTCCTCCTCCTCCCTCTCCTCCCCTCCCTCCTCCCCCTCCTCCTCTCCCTCCTCTCCCTCTTCTCCCTCCTCCTCCTCCCCATCCTCCCCCCCCCTTAGTGTGTTTATTGTGTTGTATTGGAGACACAGTGAATTCTTCCATTCATGATCTAAGACTTAAGGGATGCATTTTAGTGCTGGGAATTGTTCTTGGTGTTTGTGCTGTTTCCCCAGCAAAACAGCGAAAGGCCTGCCCTGATGGAACTGCCCGTCTAACAAAGGCGACCTGACAGCCAATAATCAATAACGAGAGATGCAAGTAATGTCACAGTACTTTAGATAGAGAAATGGGAAGTGGCAGATGCTAACAGCAAAGAAAAGCAGAGGCATAGCAGACAGCGCAGAGCTTGGCCCAGATCCCTCTTCGGGGAGAAGGCACCCCCATCTCTGCTGCTGGGGTTGTTTGCTCAGTTGCTCTTGCTGGCTCACCACTGCATGGCTCATTCAGACTTGCTAACAAGCCTCTTGCTGGAGTAATGCACTTCCAGGGCGAGGCTCATGACTATTTAATGTTTGACTAATCAGAGGGTGCAGGGTTCTGACACTTTCCCCATTTGGAGCATTCTGATAGCATCCCAGCCCCAGGATTCCCCATAAGTGCCTGCGGCCACAGTGGCAGTCAGCAACATATTTTTTCTCTGTGTCTGCAACCTTGAAGGGACTCCTAGATCTTCCTGAAGGCCTTTCTCTGTCTTATAGTCTTGGTCTAAGGAATGCAATCTATGGCTGGGGCAAGCAGCCCAGCGGTCCAGGAGGAAGGGGACAATGGAATCATCACCTCGGATGTTATGGCCAGTACCAGCAGCATCAGGGAGACGCCACTGGATAAAACTTGAAGTCGGAAGAACAACCATCTATGAGTGGACACAGAATGCAAATATTTTTACTGAGTGCCCTAGCTAAGGTTTCTGTTGCTTCGATGAAACACCATGACAAAAGGCAAGTTGGGGAGGAAAGGGTTTAACTTGGCTTACGCTTCTAAATCACTGTCAATTATTAAAGGAAGTCAGGACAGGAACTCAAGCAGGGATGGAGCCTGGAGGCAGGAGCTAATACAGAGGCTCTGGAGGAGTGCTGCTTACTGGCTTGCTCATCCTGGCTTACTCAGTCTGCTTTCTTTTAGAACCTAAGACCACCAGCCCAGGCAGCACTCACAATGGGCTGGGCCCTCCTCCATCCATCACTAATTAAGAGAATGCCTTACAGCTGGATCTTACGGAGGCGGGTTTTTTTTTTTCTTCTTCTTCTTCAAATGAGGTTTCCGCTTTTCAAATAACCCAAGTTTGTGTCAACCTGATGTAAATCTACTCACCACACTGAGTTTGCTTAATGGAAACATTGTAGCCTCACAAGGTAAGCAACACAGTCTCCTATTCTCCTCTAGAGATACAGGGCGGAGCCTGCAGGGAGGAAGGTTAAGGCAGGTGTCTGGGAGAAATGAGGCCTTGGGCATCACCCAGGGGAACTGAACCGAGTGCCAATACATGGCAGCAGTTTCCAAGGCCAGATGCCTGCTGTGCCACTTGGGGCTTCCTTTCACAGCGGCATGAATTGTGAATTCATACCATACCCAATGCTGAACCATCTAGGGAATGTGACAGAGAAGGGCACTGTATCTACAGAAGCCCAAGGCTCCCAAGTACCACAGCGCAGCTAAATCACCTGAGACCCGCAGACCCAAGGGGTCCTCATCCTTATTACGGAGGGAGTGCAGATCCTCAGACGGTTCCTGGTTCCTCGGTTCCTAGAGACTCTGATTTGAGAAGCCTTATTTAATCATTCAGGATGAGGGACAGCAAAAGAAGGTCATAACCTAGAGCATTTAGGTAACAAAGGAAGCAGGCAGACGTAGGCATGGTTCCTGTTTAAAGGGACAAACTCTTTCTAGTAACTAGCTAGCTAGCATACATAAGCAGTAGCGAGGGCAATGACTGAAACTGTTAAGCGCACATTTATCAGGTGATAGGTGAGAACGTTCCCCCTTTTTTTTTTTTTTTGGTTCTTTTTTTTCGGAGCTGGGGACCGAACCCAGGGCCTTGCGCTTCCTAGGCAAGCGCTCTACCACTGAGCTAAATCCCCAACCCCGCCCCTCCATTTCAAGATGGGAGCGCATTCAAGCAGGAGCTCTTTATTCGTGATGATCTTCCCACATGAGCTGGATTTTACAGTATGCATCTCAGACAAAACTCCTTTTATTCCACCTGCCAATTAAGTAGTCCTCGGGGGAGGAGGAAGCTCCTTTCCGAGGCCCACCAAGGATATCAGCCCAGGCGCTGGGCAGAGGCCTGCTCCCCAGGCCAGCCCTGAGTGGAGAGAAGAGAGGGTGGAGGAAGAGGAATGATGAGTGTCGGGGGAAAAAATGAATGGACCCTCTTCTTATTCTAGCCCAACTGTGGTTTTCCTTGGTACTTTGGTGTTCAGAGAAGTGAGTAGAAGGTCCCGAGTCCTTCTTAAACAGACGAAGTATTAGAGCTTCATTCTATAAAAATAAACTTAAAGTGAGAAGCCCTCTTGTCATGACGGCAAATATGGGTAGGCACGGGGTTTTGTAGTGCCCTCCCCGAGGCTTCTGCTGTCTAGTGAGTCTGTTCTTAATTGTGTTTAAACAAATACAACACGGAATGAACCAATCCCACCATTATTAAATACACGGCTGGACGGCATTCTGCCCATTCAACACCTTAAGGCACCACCATCGCCCCTCCACCTTCAGACTCTCACAAAACTCCTAAGTGTGCACCTATTAACCGTGAACCCCCAATTCGACTCTCCCATACCCGGCAACCCAGTCTTTTTGTTTCAATCTCTGCGGAGGTGACTCCTTAGGTCTCTTTCTTAGAAGCAGAATCATAAAGCATTTGACCTTCAGCAAATGGTTAGCGTTTTTTGTTTTTGTCTTTTGTTTTGTTTAGAATGTTCTCAAGGTACATCACATTGTGACATGAGTCGGACTGTCTTCTTTTAGAAGAGCGTGTGTCAGTGTTCATCGGTTAGTCTGCCTGTAGGTCCTTGGGTTACTCCTTACTACCTACCTTTTGCCAGCAAACAAAGGACTCTGTAGAGTTTGTGAAGGTCTAACTTCTTCTTAAGAGAAGGTATATTTAAGTTTTTTTCACTTGAAGTTGGACTTGTAGATTGTCATGTTCTCTGGGTTTTGGTGTACTACGCAGTCTCTGAGTGAATAACTCATACATTTCAACCGATAGTCATGAGAACCAAGTTCATGACCTGAGAGAGAACCATAAGAAGGAGGAAGGCATGGCCACCAACAGTCAGACTTGGGCTGTCCCAGACCGGTACCAGGAAGTCAAGAAGGGAGAAGATACAACTCAGTGGCGAGCGTGCAGAACACACCCACGGGGCTGTGTGAAAGTGAAGAAAGCCTGTAATTTCCAGCCTCGTGGGCTCCGGTGTCTCAGGGCTTGGGTTCTGGATTGACAAGGAGACAGTGTGAACAGAGTGGTGAGGAGTGTCAGGAGAATCAGCCTGACTCCTGCTTCCTCTCCACGTTACATAGTGACGCGGCTTCGACAGGGACGGGAAGCTTCACGTGGGTCCCGGGATGTGGCTGGGAATGGTTGTCTTCACAGTACGGTCTACCTGTTGGCCCAACCAGTACCATACACACTCATGTCTCTACCAGCAGAGTAGATACTCAACAACTATGGGTACCTAGCATCTCTGTAGCCTGGGACCCAATACCTGCATTAACTTGGCTCTGAAGCAACTGTCCTTTCCTTCTGCCTCTCTGTGTGGCTTCCCATGTTCCTTACCTTAAATATCCGCATTGCTTTGCATTCAACTCCCTTCCTCATTTATTTCGATTATGACCCAGTAGTGCTACCAACCTTACCAAAGGCTGCCGAGTTCATTGACATTGGCCAGTTGTATCGGCACCTCTCAACAGTTTGGAAGGTGTGTTGATTGACAAGTTTTATTTGCTTGTTTTAGACAGAAGCTCGATGTGTAGTTCGAGCTGGCCTTGAACTTGTGAAGCTCTCTCCTTGGTCTCACAACTGTTGTGAATGCAGTCCCGCTTGTTTCACTGCGCCCGGCTTCTGGAAAGCTTGTGAATTTATTGCCCAATCTGAGTCATCTTGCGGCAGGGGTGTGGGCAGGAGAGTAGCGGGAAAGGTGGGAGGATGACGGTGGGAATCCTATGGAATGCTGGGTTCCCTTTTATGCAGACTCCCGTGGGCAGCCGACAAAGCGAGGCTGGGACACCAACTGGAGGAAAGGGCAGCCAGGCCGAGATAGAAGACAGCAGCTTCCTCCAGCAGCGCCATCCCCGGCTCTGCTCCGTTTTTCACTCTTCCTTGTGCAATCCGTGGCCCTCTAGACATGACTCACTCAATGGGGAGACTGTAAAGCCTCCACAGAAGGCTGGCTTTGTGAGCGTGTTGTTCTTTTATGGAAGGGCCTTGGTTATATTGATTAATTAGCCAGCTAATTAACTCATCAACCTCCATATGTTTACTGAGGATTGACCGTGTGCCAAGTGCCCTGCTTTGTCCCTTCACCGGGATGTACAGAGGCTGTTGAGCCTTGTGGACCTGCGCCCATTTGAGTTTATCTACCCTCCCAGGCACCTTCTGAGAGCTCTTCAACGCTACCTGTTACTCCCTAAGCAGTCCCGAATGCTAGGAACTGTTTTCTCCATTGTAGGGTTTAGACGGAAGGTTTGGGAGGGTAGATAGCTTGCCTATCTAGTCAGCAGAATGGCCAGGAAGGATGCCTGCCCAGATGGTCATCACTAAATCATGTGATCCTGTGTACCCCAAGCTGCCTTAAACAGAGTCATGGACTCTTCCCAGTGTTCCTCGCTGCACAGCCCTTTTCAAAGCTGTGCACAGAGGTAGGCACAAGGGCGGCCCTGGAAGAAACCAGACACTCAGTGTAGACAGATCTAACCCGGAAAGCGGTGTAACCCAGATGTGCACATCTGACAATAGGCTAAAGAGAACACTGTACTGTTCTGACGATTGATCTTTCAAATATTTTGTCTGTTTTATTCACTTAGGTAATTAGACTCCGTTTCAATTACTGACTAGAAAAAAGTTAGGACACGCAAATGTGCCTGAAAAAAATAATAAAACAGTATCTATCTTACAAAAGAATTAGAGAAATTATGGTGCTTTTGAAACAAAATTGATCTGGCTTAAACGTTTGAGAATTCTCTAGATTGGTCACGGACGGATACTGTGTTAATTTTGTTTGATTGTACAATTGAATTCATCTTCAGCATAAACATGGTTATTCTTCAAGGAAATCACAACTGCCCTAGTTTTGTCTCTGAGATTTCCTGTGGTTCCATTCTTAGGCACTTTAACTTATTCCCTCTCATTTAAAGCCCCAAATGATGTAAATAATAATAATAATAATAATAATAATAATAATAATAATAATAATTTGGATGTATTCTTTTTGTTTAAAGAACATTATTACTTCTGTATTTCACTTCTATCATTAAGACATGCTTATAATGTTGCTTAATCCCAACAGTGGTACATTACTGTCTGGGAATTTCAACGTCCTGGCTGGGATGGACTTCATGCTCGGGGGAAGACGGTCCTCCATTCCTCCACAAAGCTGCCCTTGTATGCAGCACCTGGGTCAGCATGAAGGACTGGGTCAACTGGAGACAGCGCACTGATTGTTTCCCCTCTGTCTATGTAATGTCAGAGTTAACCCATCATCTTTATAGACGTGTTAGAAAATGCTAGTATGGAGAAGAAACAAAACACTGTCAGCAGGAGAAACGGAGAAGACACACCACTACTCTGCCTCCTGCTTTAGAAGGTCCTCTGTGTTACATCCACTCACCTCGTGCTGTCTAAGAGAGCGGGCTCTGGCCAAGGCCCTCTCTCACTTCTCAGTATCACAGGAGTGTCTGGCACACTTTGCTCTAATATGGAGCCAGCAGACTGTGACCTCTAGGGTGAGCTGGTGTGCACCTGCCTTTACATGGCCCATGAACTGTGAACAGCGTTTCCACTTTAAAATGCCTGAAACAGAACATTAAAAGAAGAATGTTTACAAACAAACAAACAAACAAAAAAGGACAAGAAATTCAAATGCCGGTGTCTGCAGATAAAGCTGATCGACACTTAGTTCTGTGTGGCTGCTCTCGCTGGGCTGTGGCCAGGCTGAGAATGCCCTGCTGGTGGGCTTGTCACGTGACACACCAGGAAAATCAAAGCCATCCTGGAAGATCCACTTTCTTCAGCCCATCAAATGTCTCATGCCCCCAGTGTTTGTCTTGGGTCTTCTGGCCTTCTCTTTTACTGTGGGTGACTTTTTTTTCCTCTCATGGAAGTTGAACCCCATTTTCTTTAGAGCACCCCCTTCTGGATGTTTTGCCATCTTTTTCTTCTCTCTCTCCTCCGCCGTATTACAAAAATTCTTTTCTACTTAATCAATCTGACACAGTTTTAAAATGTGTTTGCGGGGCTGGAGAGATGGCTCAGAAGTTAAGAGTACTGGCCGTCCTACCAAAAGTCCTGAGTTCGATTCCCAGTAACCACATGATGGCTCAGAACCACCTGTAATGAGATCTGGTGCCCTCTTCTGCCAGGCAGGCAATGCACGCAGGCAGTATACTATATACATAATAAATAAATAAATCTTTAAAAAATATATAAAAAGTATTTGCCGGACACAGTCAGAAAATAACTACCTGAGGCAAAACAAAGTATAAAGAAGAAAGGTTACAGCGCTGAGGCCTTAACCCATAACTGCTTAACCCTGCTGATCTGAGTCTGTGTGGAGAGAGCACACCACCGTGGTGGGAGAGCGTGGTAGACGGAGACCTCTCACTACATCAGCTTTGAAAGGAAATCAGACTGGCTGGAATCCCACCATCCCTCTGAGGATACAGATAACCTAAAGGCTTCCCTTCCTGACAGCGCCACAGGCTGGACACCAACCCTTCAAGAGGCAGATCCAGGTTGCAACAAACGAGACCTTTAAAAACCATTTCCCCGAAGGCTCTTCACTTGGGCCAATCAGACCAACTACAGCCCACCTCTTTGCTCTCCTCCCAGGGACATTCCCCAAGGGTTTTGTGGTCACAGCCGCTCACTAACTCCTTTGCATTCTTACCGTTGAACCTACACTCACCGGAAGTACTGACCGCCTAGTGGCCAAAATTGGTAGTGATTTCCTTTTACTAAGGGTGACCTTTAGTCATTCTTAGTAAGGTTCAGTAAGCCATTTAGTTCCTCCTGTCTTAGGCCTGGTGTTGGTGTGCATCATATTCTCTTATCTTTCCTTCTGTTTCGATGTCTCATCCTGAGCATTCCCTGTAATGCTGTCCTGAGATGTCTTTCCTCTCCGTGTGCTTTCTGTAGATTATTTCCTTACGTTAAATGCCATTGCTGTACTTAAAGTGTATCCTGCAGGAGCTTCTGTGATAGATGCACTGAGGTGTAGACCTTTTTTTGTTTACACGTTTTAAAAAAATCCGTTGATTTTCTGTGCATGTATTCGTGTAAAATGCAGGAATCCACATGTGTGGATGTCAGAGGACAACTGATGAGAGTTAATTCTCTTATTCCATCATTCGGGTTCTGCAGACCAAACTCAGGTTGTATGGCCTGGCAGCAAGTGCCCTTACCTACTGAGCCAGCCTGTGATGTGGGACTTTTAAGAGACCATTAACTTACAATGGCTTTGTCCTTACGAATGGGTGACTTGTTATTAAGGGAGGTTCATTAGCTATGACTTGGCTCCTTCAGCCTTTCTCACATTTCTTACAAGTCTTCAGTCTTGCGCTTTGCCCTCTATGTTAGGGTAGTGTGGCAGGTGGCTCTTAGCAGTTCGGGTCCTTTTCCTGTTGGACTTCCCAGCCTCTGGAGTCATAGCAATAATTAAATTACCCAGCCTCAGGTATTTTGTTACAGTGGAGTGAAATGAACTATGATTATCTTCACTATGCAAACCACTCCTGATTCTAGAGCCCTGAGATTCTGACTCCAGAGCTGCAAACCTGACGTTTTCTCCATGGTGATAGAAGGTAGATATATCAAATGTACCGTTTTCCACCACAAACCCTTCACCTGCCATTCCCAGCTCAATAAGTGGAACTTCTTATTGCAGTCCCAAATCCAAGACTTAATATAAGCGTGTGTGCGTGTGTGTGTGTGTGTGTGTGTGTGTGTGTGTGTGTGTGTGTGTGTGTCTTTCGACCTCCCTGCCCCCTGTTAGGTTCATCTGTGCCAGCTCCTCCATCCACCTCTAGGCTCTCCTCCTGTATCCCAACCCCTACGGCACCCGAGTCTTCACTAACTGCTACCTCCCTTGAAGTTCTTCCCTCGTACCCTTTGTTCCATCTCCAACCTCAGCTTCTTCCTTTCTCTTCCTGCTCCCCCCTGCCTCTTCTTTAACCACACCAAGCCCAGCCCCATCTACAACTTTCTCTGGTGCTTCTCTTTGTTTAATTTTCCATCTGAGATTAAGTAGAGTCCCTCGTTCCTCCTACCCACAATCCTCTGTGAGATCATCTTTCCTTAGGACCGGTCGCTAACACTGCACCTTTCTTAGGAAGTTATTGGATTTTGTCTCTTTCCTCCGGAATGCAATCTCCACGAGAACGGAAACTGGGGACACATCTCCAGAGCTTAGAATTGTCCTTGTTTTCAGTCAATATATTATTTTTAACTTTTATTCCTATTTTTAATTTATACTATTATTATATTTGGGGGATATGTGTATATGCACATGGGTATTAGGACCCACGTGTAGGTGGAGGTCAGAGGAGTCTGTCTGGTATCCTGAGCTATCACATTCCCTCATCTCCCAGGCAGGGTCTCTCATTGAACCTGGAACTAGACTGGTAACCAGTAAGTCCCAGCAATCCTCCTGTCTGTGCCTGCCATGTCTCTGCGGTCATACCTCACAGTCACAGAGGCCTTTCCATGGGTGCTGAGAATTTGAACTCAGACCCTCACACCTCTGCAGCAAATGCTCCTACCCTTGAGCCATCCCCCTTAGTCAAGACTTTACATTGATAACTTAAAACGTTGATTTTTAGTCTCATAACTATTCTGTGTATCTACAGTCCTCCAGCCCCGCCTGCCTCTGTTGTAGATGAGATCCGGGATTTCTCTTACTCCCTAGACAATACATCCTCAGAGATCTATGGCCCCGCCCATTTTTTTTCTGTTCATATTTGTTAGCATGTAATAGTTTTGCATACTGCTTTTCCCGTTCAACAAAACCAAGTATTTTCTCTCGTTATTTAATCAGATTCATAAACACCCTTATAATGGTTGCAGAATACAGCATTCCACGGTTGTTTACCTCGGTGTAACGTGATGTTTGGGTCATATTGAATTTTTCACGGGGATGAGCAACGTGTGCCCGCGCATGAGTGTGCGTCTGCTCACGTGTGCGTGCCCGTGCACTACCATGATTTATCTGGTCACTGGAAATGAATCCATGGAGACCCATAGCCCGGTAGCAGCCGCTCCCAGAGCAGCACACCTGGTCTGGCTTGAGACTAAGCCCAGAGTCTGGAGTGCAATTAGCATTTGAATTAGCGACATGAGGATAAACAGGTGATTATCCCATTTAACAGCTGTTGGATGGTGTTAAATAGACACTGTCTGACAGCTTGAGCTTCAGATGTAGGGTTTATTAACAAATGATTTTTAAAAAAAGAAGAAAAGAATTGCTCCTTTAAAAAAAAATGAAAGCAGGGTTTTTGGGGTTTTTTTGTTGTTGTTTTTTTAAAAAAATCCTTTCAAACTGCTTTTGACCGAACTTAACTGATCCCAACTCCTGAATCAGGCTGCTTGTTCGAGAAGTGAATGGCACAAATAATCCCATTTCATACTTCCCTGCCCTTTGTCTGAGCAGCTCTGTGTGGTTTACAGATGCGCTTACCACACCCCTCAGCTGGGGCAAGGACCGACCAACAGCTAACAGCATGGCCCCCACAGCTACACTCTGTTCACAGAGGAACTACAGAGCCGGTGGGCTTTGACCAGATCAGGCAGATGAAATTCGAACCCACAGCCTGAGCTTCGAACACAACACTCCTTGTTTTCTTGGTGGAAAAAAAAAATCTATTCCCACTTCCAGTGTTAGTATCAGGTGGGAGTGTTTTGATTTCACATTATGTTTATCTTGACAGTTTTTCTCTGATTACCAGCCCTGCATTAGAGCTGTGAGAATCTATAGTATGAGTTCACCGTGGGTGGGGTGGGTGGAACTGGGGGTAAGGGGGAGTGAGGACGCTGGTAGGATAGATTATCGAGGCTTCTCACTACCTTTGTGGTTCTTGATTTCTGTTTTTTTGGGGGGTGGGGTGGGGTTTTTTTTTGTTGTTGTTGTTTTTATCTAGGTACTAAGGACGGAGCCCAAGCCTTGCATATGCTACGCTCACACTCTGGCACTTGTGGATTTATTTGCCTTACTTGTGTGGATGTAGGATCAAAGCTGATGTAGAGCTGCAGCAGCCTACTGCATTGAGGTTGATGATTTAGGTTTCCTACGACATTTTTAAAATCCTCACTGAGCCAGTCTTCTCGGTGAAGAAGCAGGCAGCATTTCTTAATATACAGAGAGAAGGCAAGCCTGATGAGGCAGAAGCAGAAAATGAGTTTAAGGCTAGCCTGGGCTACATAGTGAGTTTCAGGGCCAACCTGGGCTACATAGTGAAATCCTGTCTCTCTTAGAAACAAACAAAGCAAAACAAAAATAAACTTGAAGACCAAGAACAGGGAAAGGCAGGTTGGAGAGAGGCTCCAAGAACCTATTCTTTGAGAGGACCTGAGTTCAGTTCCCAGCACCCACGTCAGGCAGATGACAACCTCCTACAACTCCAGCTCCAGGAGTCAGATGCTCTCTGTGGCCTTCTATAGGCGCCCATACTCACAAGCGCATGTGCACACATGGACAGACACAAAAATAAAAAAAGAACATCTTTAAAAAGGGAAAGAAGTAAGGGAGGGAGGGCAGGCCTGGGAGGAGTGTGACTTTGGAAGGTGCTAATGTCATTCTCTACATTGTAAGAACATATATGCTTGGATGTCACAAAGAACTATAGACTATAGACTATATGCTATAGGCTATAGACACTGCCAGGTCTACAGGGCACTGTTCTTCACTCAGACTTCCCCAGTATGATGCTCAGGCAGTGACTTATTCCTTAGCAACAGCAACATGCTCATAAAACACGTTACCTGTCAAGAAAGGTAAAAAATCCACTATCCAAGATGATTTTTAAACTATTAATGAAAAAGTAGGACGGATCCCTCAGAAAATGCAGTGCTAAGCACTTTTAATCAACTTGCGTGGCGTTTGCAAAGATCTGAGGAAAGATTAGTAATGTCATCTATCCAGGACAAGGTTTGTGATTTGCATATATGTAAATATGTCTGTCCATTTTGTTCAAAGTCAACAGGAGGATGCAAGAATTTGGAATACCCCAAAAGGTAATCTCTGTTTCCCGTGCTTGGAACAAGGATCTCATGTGTTCCTGACATTTCATGGTTGTAAGAAAGGAAGTTAGACTAGAGTCCAATAAGTTGTATAGCCTTGGCATATGTATGTCCCAAATATTGTATAGGATACATACAAAAATGTACTCATTTTTATTATGTGTTGTATGTAACTCACTGTGTTAAATTGGTAAGTTTGGCACAAATCTGATTCCATTCTTAAATGTTAAAATTTGGACCGAGATAGTCTCCATATATGGTCAACTGAAACCTAGGTTGATGTGAAAGCTAGCTGTAACTTAACCCAACAGTGTTTTCTGATAACCAAGCAATGGAGTCGAGCCAATCAGAGGCTACACAGTGCCAAACACAACCACAGTGTGATGCTGACTCCAGTTAAGCAAGTGGTTTCTGTAGGTCGTTTCCTTTTCTCCCGCTATAAGTGCGGTCTGTGGAAACTGTCTGCTGGAGACTTTCTGAATCAGCTTCCCACTAGAGAGCTGCCCGTGTCTAGAACCTTCTTTTTTGTCCAAATAAACTGTGGAAACAAACTGAACTCAGATTTTCTTTTATCACTTTTCTCTGAAAATCGTATTTAGTTGGTCCTCTCAACTTTTCATCTGCCAAGTCTATCAGCTAAGCAAATTAGTGCTAAAACTTCTCTGCTGGGTGGGCATCCTGGCGCCTTCTCCCCAGCAAGCTCTAAGCCGCGACAAGTTAAGGTCAAGGTGGGACCTTGATACCTTTTGTGCTTCCAATGACATGCTGCCTCTGTCTCCATGAGGAGGAGGGAGGGAACAGCATTTGTAGCCTCTGGTTTTCAGTTAACGTGTAATTGCTTGCCAGAGAGTTCACTCACAGATGCTTTTAGGCCATTAAGGCAAAGGGCAGGAGGAGAAGGAGAGAGAGAGTAATCTGGGGAATGCAAGGGTGAGGCTTTCTTGCTCCCACCATCTGTTCTGGAATGGTCTTTCTGCAGGGAAGAAATGTGGCCGTGATTCCAGACTCTTCAGGCCCAGCACGATGCTTGGGCTGTTAGAAAGCTTTTCCCGCGTGTTTCCTCCGGGGTATTTGGGCTTTTGTTTTCTGCCGTGCTTTACACAGAAGCTGGAAATCTGCCTCCCCCGAAGCGGACTTCCTCCCCCTTTATAAACTGACCCCTGGTGGTTGCTATAGCAACCACAACGAGAGACTGATGAGCTGCATAAACAAGTCCGATACTCAGTGCTGGGGCAAAGCAAGCCCTCAGAAAAGAGTGAGTGAGGAGGATGAACACGATGTGCCTGAGAGGCTCCTAGGAAGATCTGTAAAGCACCGGCCCAGCTCTTCCTTTCTCCTCTCCTCCCATCTCTTGTATCCCATCAGCCCCGGGCGAAGACAGAGGATCTAGGAGGGCAGCATGCAGGGGCCTGCCTTTGATGCTGGGGAAAGGAACGCCAGATGACTGAAAAATGAAATTTAAACATTTGCTTGGAGCTCTAGGCTAGAAATATGCCAACCTGACCTGGAAAAACAAATAATCCGAGTGGCTGCCACACCTGCTCTAGGCTGGGACGCCCTGCAGCCAGAAAGCTGGGCCCCTCGGAACCCAACAACTCTTGCTTTCACAATTTAGGTTAAACTGGGACAAAGACTGAAGATTGCTGAGATCTGTGATTTCTGCGGTTTTTTTTTTTTTTTTGGAAGGAAGAATGGGTAGAGAAAGCCCATCCCAAGATATGAGGTCCCTAGAATTTGTAATTATGAACGTGGGGGCAGAGGGGGGGAGAGCGAGAGCGAGAGTGAGAGACAGACCATCCGACAGACTGCTTTGTTTCTTACTTGGGTACAGTGAGTTGGCCTTGGAAGTTCTGTGGATAGATGGTAGTGATGACAACACACCAATAGGGATGTCCTCCAGTTCTGTATTCTTAAACATGGCTGCAGAGATTACTCAGTGGTAAAGAGCATGTAGAGTTCTTGCAAAGATTTTGAGTTCAGTTCCCAGTACCCATGTCAAATGTCTTACAGCCGCCTGTCACTCCCAGGGATCTGATGTACTTTTCTGTGATGTCCTTTTCTGTAATGTCCTTCTTTGTGATGTCACAGTATGTGACCTCCTTTTCTCTGTGATCTCCTTTTCTCTGTGATGTCCTCCTCTGTGACGTCCTCTGTGATGTCCTCCTCTGGGATGTCCTTCTCTGTGACGTCCTTCTCTGTGATGTCCTTCTCTGTGATGTCCTTCTGACATACTTCTCTGTGATGTCCTCCTCTGTCCTCCTCTGTGACGTCCTCCTCTGTGTCTCCTTCTCTGTGACTCCTTCTCTGTGACTCCTTCTCTGTGACGTCCTCCTCTGTGGCGTCCTCCTCTGTGATGTCCTTCTCTGTGACATCCTTCTCTGTGACTTCCTTCTCTGTGATGTCCTCCTCTGTGATGTCCTGTGACATTCTTCTCTGTGATGTCCTTCTCTGTGACATACTTCTCTGTGACCCTTCTCTGTGATGTCCTTCTCTGTGACATACTTCTCTGTGACATTCTTCTCTGTGATGTCCTTCTCTATGATGTCCTTCTCTATGACATTCTTCTCTGTGACGTCCTTCTCTGTGATGTCCTTCTCTGTGACATCCTTCTCTGTGACGTCCTTCTCTGTGATGTCCTTCTCTGTGACGTCCTTCTCTGTGATGTCCTTCTCTGTGACATCCTTCTCTGTGACTTCCTTCTCTGTGATGTCCTTCTCTGTGATGTCCTTCTCTGTGACTTCCTTCTCTGTGATGTCCTTCTCTGTGACATCCTTCTCTGTGACTTCCTTCTCTGTGATGTTCTCCTCTGTGATGTCCTTCTCTGTGATGTCCTTTTCTGTGATGTCCTTTTCTGGACCCTACAGCCACTTGCACTTATATACACATCCTAGCCGCCTCCATAATTAAAAGCAAAACACATCTTTGAAAAGATGATAGGCTCATGCTAGATGTATTCCACAATAAGAACACTGTGAACAATGTATTTAACTAGGAAAAGAAGAATATTACCCGTTTAACCTATAGTCAATGCTGAAATTGTTAAGGAGCTGCTTTGCATAGTTTATTTCACACTTTCTTCAAAAAACACGTGCACTTTTTACATTTTAGCACATCCAATGGCCAGTGTGGAGCGATTGCCAGCAGGTGGCTCCTACACTGGGCCGCCTGTTTTAGATAACGTTTGATGGAATGTAACTTCAGGGTCTCCAGACAGATGTTGCTTGGCCACAGGTCCCTAAAGAACTCCAGCTGAGTATCTGAGAGGGAGGAGACACCAAGCCTGTTTTTGTCCCCTGTACCTCGGGACACAGGATTCTTTTTGTGACCAGATTTAGGCTCTTCACATTCATCAATCTCCTGTGACCGGCTAGATGTCACACAGTGTAATTCAGTTCTGACAATGTCTATCTGGTGATAGCATCAGATTCCATGGGTGTAGATCTTAGCTTTGCCAACTGGGATGGGGGCATACCTGTGTTCCAAGCACTTGGGGAATGGAGCCAAGGGTATCTATCATGAGTTCAAAGTCAACCTTGTCCACATGAAAAGTTCAAAGCCAGCCTAGACCACTTGGGACCCTGTCTCCAAAACAATAATAGAAATAAAATAAAATAAAATGCAAACAAACAAGAAGGATCTCAGTTTTGCTGGACTGCCTTCTCTTTTAGATTTGGGAAGAAACAGTGTGTTTCCAGGCTGCTCTTACCCTCTGTCTGATTTGGCTGCAAATCCAAGGCTCTCACAATCCTTTTGGGATCCATCCTTTGCTAGAAGTCTTCACAGAGGTCACAGAAATGCTTTCCTGACTCACCCAACCTATTGCAAAAGGATACAACTCAGGAAGAGACAAACTGAAGAGAGGTACAAGGCAAGGTATGAAGGAAGGGATGGGAAGGTTCAGTGTCCCATTGGGTACAACATCCTCCCAGCATGCACAGCTAGCACTTCAAGGCCCACTATTGAGGGGATGTTGTTTTACAGAGGCTCTACCATAAGGATACAACCAACTATCAGGGCAGTCTGCAGTCCCCTTCACTTGCTGGAGGATATGGGGTGAAGCTGAACATTCTCACGGGGTGACCAGCCTCAACAGCGGATCAGCAAAAGGTCCCTGGGACAAAAGAGGCTTCTATAGCCTAGGGCATCCCACGGGATTCGGAAGTTCTGTACCAGGGACTGGGTCAAAGGTGACATATTAGGGCAGAAGAGGCTTTCTCTATTGTCTGGAAGTTATGAACTTGGGGATTCCGTGCCAGGAATCGAGGACAATGACTCCCGTAGCTACTTGTTATTAATCACAGCATCTCCTCCTTGTGTGCTCTGTGCTGTGTCTGCTCCAAGGGGAGGGGGCTGCCTAACTGAAGTCCAAGCATGCCTCCTCTAAGGGGCAAGGGACAGAAGTTCCCGAGCCATTTCTGGTGACACAGATGGCTCCAGGATGCCCATCCTCAGGCATGGTACCAAGGTAGGGCTGAGAACACGTCTCAGGCTCACTGATCTTTGAGCACAAAAGGCGACATCCTTGAGAGCTGGTAAATATGGAAGGCAGATGACTTAAGGATGGACGAGGGCTTCAAGGCTAAGTCCTAGGGCAAGCTAGTATCCTTATCACTGTGGAAATTGCTTTTGATCCTTGTATAGCTACTTATTGATAAATGACTCTTTACTATCTCCTTCCTTCCTCCTTCCTTCCTTCTTTCTCTCCTTCCTTTTTTCCTTCCTTCCTTCCTTCCTTCCTTCCTTCCTTCTTCCCTTCTTCTGTCTTGATTCCTGTTGTCTAGAAAGTCTGTTTCTTCTGTAAGTTTGGTAATATCTTGGTGGACAGTCTTTCCTGACACTGCGTTGAAGAAACTTAACCCTTCACGGAACCAGCAACAATAGGGAGCTTGCCGGTGAATTTCTGAAAGGCTCTTGCTTGGAATCTTTAGCCCCCCCCCCCCAGACCTCTGATGCTTCTCTGGGGAGGGGTCGGAGTGTCTGTGCTACAGTTAAATTCACTGCTAAGAATCCCTTCATCTCCAAAACCACTCTCTCACTTCCCTGAAACCCATCCTATCAGCTCCTGGGAAGGAAAGATGAGGTGACATTTGACTCCAGCAGTAAAGACTTCCATTTTGTGGGACGGTCAGCTCTGAGGAAGGGGAATCCTGGATCGTGTAAGTGTTGGTTTTCTGGATCACTGCCCTGCCCACCAGCTGGTGATGCTGTACGTAGAACATTAACAGGGACTCAGCCACTTCCATCCTCTCTCCGTATCGGCTGTACGTGTACTATAGCATTGGTGTATAAACAGGAAAGGGGTCCAGGGAGGAAAGATCTCCTGTTAGTTTCTATCACGGTTTTACAGCCCCGGGGTCAGTTTCCTCTCTGGAAAGGCGAGTGAACAGCTGTCACCAGCAGTCACAGCCCTGTTATCTCTGAGCACAGGAGGCTTTGTAGACAGATGCCAGGCTCGATTCTTAAGACAGGGGAGCAGGGGCGTGGCTACTGCCCAGCCAGCTGCTGGTTCTCCTAAGACTCTGCCTTCCTCTTCTCCTGGCCCCTCCCCCGCCACAGGGGGCTCCCTGGAATTGTGAAACGCACCCTATTTGGGCTCTCTGGTACCTTGTCCTCTTTACACTTTGCCTTAGAAAGAGTGCTGACTGAAGTAATTCTCATTGTCAAAGCCACTGGCTTGGCTGCATAGGCTCTAGAGAGTCCCAGGATTGGGTAAAACCAGTGACTGCTGTATTTGGAGGGGCACTGTGGACCCCTTTCCAGGCCCAGCTGGGAAAACTGGCTTTGTGAGGCATCTGGATACTCTGCCAAGATCTGACACCCACCCACAGTGTGCTTCAGGCTTCCTCCTCTGCAGGCTGTGGATCTGAGGTGAGGCTGAGTCTCTTCTGCCCGCCCTTCACCTGTCTCAACCTCAAGTCAACGAGTGCTTTGTGGACACAGTGGAGCCTGGGAGGCCCAGGATCCAAGGCTGACGAGGACATTGGCATGGGTGTGCAGCTTTGTTTCCCCTGGGGATTCACACCCCACAAATAAGCATCCATGGCCCAGATTCAGAGAAGTGCTTAGGGTGTAGAACTGGAGCCACATGGGGGTGGGGGACAGCCTGGGACAAGGGATCTGGGCCAGAAGCTGGCTCCCGGGGGTGTGGGGATGGGGGGGGACTGCTTTACTGGAGGACTCAGGCAGCTGCACTTGAGCAGTGGCGAGGTCTGGAGGCAGCCCTCCTAGGCAGCACGTGGGTCCATGAGGTAGAATGAAGAAAACTGGGTTTCCCTCTTGGGGGTTCTGAATTTAAAAATGGTTCAGAATGAAGCTTGATGACAGTTTAATTAAAATTTAAGAGTAAAACAAGGGAACAGGCAAGCTAAAAATCCCAGCAATTTTTAAGGAAGAAGGGAAATGGAAAAGAGAAAACAAGCCCAGACTGTGAGAAACAGTGTGCCCAGCTTTGCAGAGCCATGGATCTGAGTTCAAAGGGGACCAGATTTTAGGCTCCCAGATGCAAGGTCTTACACTCGTGTAGGGACGCACGGTTAGAACGAGGAGTAGAGACAGCTTATTGAGAAAAGAAAGGCCTTTCCAAGCCAGGGAATGGGCTGGCAGGCTGAGGAAAGAGTCTGCAGAGTGCTGGCTCATGTGGCACGGGACCCTAAGAAACTTATACACCTGTCCTCTGGGCTTCTCAGACGCATGCTCTGTTTACTAGAAGAAGCCCAGGTCAGAAAGTTCTCAGGACTGAAAGTCTGTCAAATGTCCACCTTGGTGCCTCAGCTCAGCGTGTTCTCCTGCTACAGTAGGGAGAAACATCAGTACTGAAAATTGAGGTCCAGACCGGCATCTGCTGCACCCCGTCCACATCCAGCATCACCTTCACCCCTGAGCCGCAAGCCCCACCCATGTGCTACATGGCTATTGGGTGCTTGGGTGAAATACTGCCCCACCAAAGAAAACAGTCTGAAATAGAATAATGAAGTGAGTTTTTGCATCTTGTGTAATTTTTAAAAACACACTTTGGGGAACTGGAGAGGTGGCTCAGTGGTTAAGGGCACTTATAGCCCTTCCAGAGGACCTGGGTTTTATTCCCAGCAGCCACATGGTGGCTAACAACTGGGTGCAATTTTAGTTCTAGGAAATCTTGACTCCCTATTCTGGCTTCCCTGGGCATCAGGCATACCCATAGTATACGGATATGCAGGCAAAACATTCATACACAGAAAATAAACATTATATATACTATATATTATATATATGTATGGTGTGTGTGTGTGTGTGTGTGTGTGTGTGTGTGTGTGTGTGTGTGTGTAAATTGCACTCAGATCCAGGAATCTCGGGTTCATGAGCCTGGAAAGTCTGTCTTCTAGCCCCCTCTCCCCTTGTAGGTCTATAGGGTCACAGCTGTGTCATACAGTGTGACATCAAGGTCCAGGCCTTGTGGCATCCTTCCTTCTCACTGGCTAATTCCAAGCTGGTAGTGAAGGGAATCAGGAAAAAACCCTCTGCTGGTGCCTGTTATCAAGAGCAAGCTGGAATCACAGGGCCAGTCACATGCACGCCCCCTTTCTGTCTGGGAAAGGACCAGCAACAGGGCAGCAGGCTGCAGTAGAGAGGGTTGATATCTAAAATTCCAGCTGGGCTTTCAGGCCTCAGGCTCCCAGGCTGGGGAGGTAAAGGTCCGTCCTGGGAGGGGCTTGGCTTTCTTACAAAGGGCCTGTGTTACCTGAGGGTGTTTCTGTACAGCTCTGGTCAGGCAATGGCTTCTTTGTGCTGGAGTTCTCCCAGGCCAGGACTTCAGGGTGGTACTCCAGCACCCAAGTAGACAGCTCCCTGGGGGCCACTCCCAGGTAAGGGGCTGGAGATTCAGGCATTCAGAAGAGATGGCTGGCTGCCTAAGAACTGGTAAGACAGGTTTGTAGGCTGGTAGCTGCCAAAAGATGCCAGGAGGCCAAGGTTAGGAGAAACGTTAAGAAGGGGCAGGAGGCAGTGTCTGTACCTGGAGTACTAAACTCTACATCGGGGAACCTCCCTTGGGTATGTGGTAAATGGCAATCTCATCGCTGACTGGGAATCAGTCAACCCAGAAGAATAAAGTCTGAACTGGGATTCTCCAGAGCCAATTCTACCATGAACACTTTATGCCATCTGAAAACACGTTCTGACCCAAAATGTTTTCAAGCCAGGAGTAAGGCGCCGAGGGTGTGTGGTGGTGGTGGTGGTGGTTTATGAAGGGACAATCTTCCGCTGTTGAAGTGCGAGGTATGTCCACAGATGCTCTCCTTGGAAGTGGCTGCTATAGTTCTTGGAAGCCAGTTCTGTCCTTCAGCGAGTCACAATGCTCAACAGCCCTGCCTTTGCCAGCGCACTTGAGGATTGATCCTATTTGTTGTTCTAAAATAATTTTTCGAGGAGAGACGAGGATTCCTCGGCCTGTGCTATTTATGGATTCTGCGGCTGAGGAAATACTTATTTTAGAATGTTTGTCTCACTTGCAAGAGATTAAATGCGATGGGCGTGGTGGCTCCTGCCTGTAATCCCAGCATGTGGGAGACTGAGGCTCGAGGATAGGGAGTTTGAGGCTAGCCTGGGCTACATAACAAGGAAAAAAAAAAGTGGCTGCTGCAGAGCAGTTTTTGGTTGTGAGGAAACACGTTAATGTTTGTCAGAGAAACTCTAAATCAAACGGCCTAGCGAGAATCTCCTGACCCACACAGCTTTCCGGCTGCCTCCCTATCACATTTTCCCAGAACCTCTGGCGGGGAGAGCCGGGGCAGCCTGTTTGGGGTATCCCTTGCTCCATGCTTCCTTCCTCTGTAGAGTTCAGCCAACCTGTGCCAGGCCAAACATTGTTCTCTCCTTCCTTGCTGGAGGAAAGTCCCTATGGCCCACATTTTCTGAGCCGTGCTTTTCCACCCTTTCGTAATCTCTCACTGTGACCTTGAGGGGCAGGGAGAGAAGGCTTTGTCAGGGCACATTTCACGTGGAGCCAGAGCCCTGGTATCAGTGCCCTGGTGTCATATACTGGCTGCGGCCAACATCCTACATCCTTCAGTGCGGGCATCTGCATCTAGGTGTGAGTAGCCGTGCGTGCGTGCGTGCGTGCGTGCGTGTTATTAGTGAAAGGCGCTGAAACGAGAGACAGAGGAAGAGAAAGCACAAAGAATCAAGTGACTTTTCTAGGTCTGCCTCATTCTCACCAAAGTCAGCAATAAACCCTGGACACCCCGTGCGTGGGAGTCCAGCCTTGCATGGAGAGAAGAATGCTAGGAAAACAGCAAAGAGTAGAAGGAAGTGCTGCTTTATTAGAGGAGAGAGAACAGGAAGTCAGAGGAGGAGGAGGAGGAGCAGGCTGTGAGTACCCCACACAGCC